>NC_052148.1:258434839-258512339 GCF_902713615.1 Scyliorhinus canicula | reverse complement strand
GCTGCAGATACAGGCCCCCGCACTTCTGGTCAGAGGCCACGCATGCGGCGCCTATAAGGACCGCCCTGGTCTCTGATCATCCCGCTCTTGACCAGGGCGGCCGCGGACTGAGTCTGAGACTGAGCGGGCCTCTGGTAATGGCCCCTGACGGCACGACACACTCCCCGGTGATGCCGCTTTTCGGTGCCCGGAGAATGGGCGAACTGGCGCTGGCCGTGATTTCGGGGAGCAGAGAATGCAGCCTAATATATCTGAAATTCCTACAATCACCGCAACACACTCCCTCACACTGACAAGCACACCTGTCAATCAGCTTTTCCGACTGGGTGAAATGGGATGAAGGACGGGGAATGGGGGATGAAGGAGGGTGGGTGGGAGTGAAGATTAGGATTGTGAGGTGAAGGAGGGAGATTGGGTGGTATCAGAGGATTTGTGGGGGTGAAGGTGGGAGTTTGGAGGTGAAGGAAAAGGGTGGGGTGAACTGGAGGGGTGGGGTTTGAAAGATGAAAGGGATTGGGGTGACGCAGGAAGAGGATTATTGAAGACACACACATGCAATTTCAAACTCTCATACACACAGACACACTTTCAATCTCTCTCTCACACACACACATTCACTCCCTCCCACAAGCACACGCACATTCTCACTCCCAAGAACACTTACACATTCACTCCCTCCCACACACACAGACTCTCTCTCACGCCCAAGGCCACACACACCCATTCACTCGCTCATTCACACAGCTTCTTACTCCCACAGACAGCTGCACACACATTCACATACATAAACACATTCACTCAAACATATGCACACTCCCACGGACACACACTCACATTCACACACATTTACAGATACAACTCGCGCACACATTTACTCCCACACATTGGGCACAAGTGATCCTGCCAGTTAAGAATTGGGACCAATACCCACTGGCGCTGGGTGCGAAGTTGATGTCCCATTCAAATTTTTAAAATCAGGGTTTTCATGCCATTCAATGGCACATAGATCATTTAAAAATTAGAATCAGGGCCGGGCCTAATCGCTCTGACAGATCCCGGTCCTCAGAGATCGGGCACCCGTTCTCAGAATATTGTTGCAGACCTCTCAAACTGCTGGCAAGGCCACCCCAACCCCCCCCCCCCCCCCCCAACAATAGCTCCCATCAGCTCCCTGTTACAATCCCCACCCAGTCAGTAACCCCGTACCCCACCCACCTCCCCCTTCAGCCCCCTCCTTAGTCCTTCCTCAGGGCTTGGGCTGCATACTAATATCACGCGAAGAACCTCAACCACTTTCACCTGAGCTGCCTTCAGAAACGTCTGAAGATCAGATGGCAGAACTAAATACCAGGGGCGGGATTCTGTGGTCCTGAGGGTAAGTCTGGCGACGTCGGAAACGCCGTCGCGTTTCTCAATGTCGTCAACACGGCCTCAGGATCAGCAACTCTGGCCCCTACAGCGGGCCAGCACAGCAGTGGAGTGGTTCACGCTGCTCCAGCTGCTGTTCCCGGCGTGAAATGGGCGCCGCGGGATCCGTGCATGTGCATTGGCACCCGGGCCAACGCACGCATGCGCAGTGGCTTCCTTCAACGCACTGGCCCCAATGCAACATGGCGCAGAACTACAGGGGCCGGCGCGGAACAAAGGAAGCCGCCAGCCAGAGAGGTCGGCCCTCCATTGGTGGACCCCGATCGCGGGCCAGGCCACATCTCAGGCCCCACCAGGGTCACCCCCCCACAGGCTGCCCCAGACCCTTCCACGCCGAGTTCCCGCCGGCTGAGAGCAGGTGTGGACGGCGCTGGCAGGACTAAACGTTTTTACGACAGCCGCTTGGCCCATCCTGGGCCAAGAATCGGCGGGGAGGGGGCCCGTAGAGCGGCTCCCGACTGGCGCTGCACCAACAACGCCGGCGCCAATGGCACCGATTCTCTGCTCTGCGGAGAATCAAGTGCCGGCAGCAGGGTGGCGTGGCGCGATTCGTGCCAGTCACGGGGATTCTCCGGCCCGGCCCTGGGATGAGAGAATCCCACCCCAGATATTAGGTGTTGAGCTGAGCTAGCATGCCAAGCCTTCGCACCATACTGAGACAGTCACAACTGGGTTAGATGGTGAAGTAACCGGAATTCCTAACACTCGCCTAGCAAAGCAAATCTTCTATGATGAACTTGATTCTCGGGTGCGCTCTCATGGTGGTCAGAGGAAGTGCTACGGGACCCTCTTGTTACGACACCCTGGACACGTGTCTCTGAGCCACAACACAAGAGAATTAACCAGTAAATCTTACAGAAAATTCCGAAGTACCTGGCCCTCGGCTGCCCAATAATTACAGTCACAAGGTTTGTAAATGTAAACATAATTACTGTTTATTTCTAACAAGAACCAAAATGAAATATGCAACAAATACAACTGGTTAACTATAAGCTAATTCCTAATCCCCACTATAACCTGCCCCCACCCTCTACACACAGACACAAAACCAACAAACACAGAGGGGTGGAAAGGGTAAAAATGGTAAGTGAAAGGAAGAAAGGGTCTTTGTTTCAGATGATGGTTTTTAGCTCATTTTCCTTCACAGCAACCTTGCAGATTAAGGTCTTTGGTTTACAGCCAGGAATAGTCTGCTCTCTAAATTAATTCATTCGAGTTCTCTGTAGTTTAGAAATGCAGTGTTCACAGGCTTTTCTGGAGAGGGACCTTACTTCTGTCCAAACGTTGCTTCCAGGTCGTGGTTTGTATCCAGACCTCTGTGGTTTCAGAAATAATGCACCCATAGGCTTCCTGGAGAGAGAGATACTCGGCTCACCCAAGCCTTTTTGAAGAGAGTTAGCAGAGTCTTGCCTCTGGCCTTTCTGGAAAGAGTCAGTTGGAACATGCTTCTGTGCTGCCAGAATCAAAACTGCTCTCTCTAAATGTCAGAAAGACCAAGGAACAGGTCATCGACTTCAGGAAGTGTAGCACGACATGCACTCCCGTCTGCATCAATGGCTCCGAACTGGAAATTGTCGATAGCTTTAAGTTCCTGGTGGGTCACCATCACCAACAGTCTGTCCTGGTCCACTCACGTTGATGCAACAGTCAGGAAAGCCCAACAATGTCTCTACTTCCCACGGAAGCTAAAGAAATTTGGCATGTCTGCATTGACTCTCACAAATTTCTACAGATGTGCCATAGAGAGCATCCTATCCGGCTGCATCACAGCCTGGTATGGCAACTGCTCAATCCAGGATCGCAAGAAGCTGCAGAGTGTGGTGAACTCAGCCCAAAGCATCACACAAGCTTGCCATATCCACATTGATTCTGTATACATCTCCCGCTGCCTCAGAAAGGCAGACAGCATTGGCACCCATCACACCCAGGATTTTCCCTCTTCCAGACCTTTCCATGAGGCAGAAGGTACAGAAGTCTGAAGACCTGCACATCCAGACATAGGAACAGCTTCATCCCCACAGCTATAAGACTCCTCAATGATTCCCCCTCGGACTGATCTGTTCCCTGTAAGAACATTATTCACAACACCCTATGCTGCTCTTGCTCATGTATTTGCTTTGTTTTGCCCCTTGTTTCGCACTGTAACCAATCACTGTTTGTCGATGTACCATTTGTCAATGTTCTCTGTTGATTACTCTTTTTGTCTACTGTGTACGTACTGTGTATGTTCCCTTGGCCTCAGAAAAATACTTTTCACTGCACTTTGGTACATGTGACAATAAATCAAATCAAATCAAATCAAATCAAATCAAAATCAATGAAAAGCATCACAGTGAGAAAGGATCAAATCACCACCTGTTACCAGGCAGAGTACAACCTTTCAAACCAATTCATTGGCCACCAGCCAATTAATCAACCAAATCCCAACCCGTATTTCTGTCTGGTGTCAAAAAGTGTGCAATTCCAGTTTAAACCAGCAGACTGTCTCCCCTTACCGTCTGGATTCTTCCACTTGAATGAAAGATTCAGGCTGCGAGCCTTGAAGTGACATGTCCATTAATCATCCATGGATCAAAATAAGAATGGCAAAACAAAAGACAGGGAACTAAGGGAATAAACAGGAAATAGACAGGAAGGACCCTTACACTCTGAAGACCTCACACAGGAGTCCTGGGAAAGGTTTGCCCAGGATTGTTGCATGTGGTGCAACCAAACATAAATGGTGCAGCCTCCTTCGAAAGCGAGCGCATGTTGGAGGCAAAGAGAAAATGCAAAGAGAGGAAATCCCGAGTCAACAACTCACCCCAAACTCAGTTGACTGCAGTATTCTGTCCGATTTGCAGCAGAACCTTCCAGGCCCACATCGAGCTTGACAGTCATCCACGTTCCGCGCCAGCACCTTCGCAAACACCCTGGGCGCAATTCTCTGCTTCCATGCCCGGTGGGAGAATCGCGGGAGGGCCGCTCTGGCACCCCACGCGATTCTCCACGCCCCCCAAAATAGCGTGTCGCGTTTTACGGCACGCCGCTCGGAGAATCGCGGGTAGCCATTTTTCACGGCGACCTGCGATTCTCCGGCCTGGATGGGCCGTGCGGCCTGCCGTTCCCGACCTGTTCACGCCGGCGGCAACCACACCTGGTCGCTGCCGGCGTGAACACAGTGCAAAAGGTGAGTATGGGTCCTGTGGGGGGCGGAGAGGGGAGCGAGCATCACGGCCGTGCTCGGGAGGGGACTGGCCGGCGATCGGTGCCCACCGATCGTCGGGCCGGCGTCTCCAAGAGACGCACTCTTTCCCCTCGGTCGCCCTGCAAGGTCAAGCCGCCACGTCTTGCGGGGCAACGGAGGGGAAGACGGCAACTGCGTTGGAGCCATCCAACCTGCGCATGCGCGGCTAACATCATTAGGCGCCGCCGGCCACATCATTCTCGGCGCGCCGCCTTGACGCCAGCGTCAAGGCCCAGCGGCCGAGATTTACGGAACGCCACTCCTAGCCCCCTGGAGTGGGGGGGGGGAGAATAGGGGGCGAGGAGCGGCCTCCGACGCCGTGGTGAAACACTCCGGGTTTCACCACGGCGTCGGCCTTTGCGGAGAATTCCGCCCCCTGGATATTCTCACCTTCCCTGCGGAGGCCAAACAAGCAAAGAAGAACTCAAACCTCTTCTACACTATCCCAGATACCAGAGGCAATCCCGACTTCGAAATGACACTTTTCCCGCTGGCAAGACAATGGGAATCAAAAATGGAATCAGATTGGCAGTGGGGAGACGAGGGAAAAGTGAGAGCTAGGTAGGGTAAAGGAAGCCAACTTTTGCTATTGTTCTTGGTCGCGAACCGTCGCCTGCGATATAAAGACTACACTCGTGAATTGGGTTCAACTGTGATGCCCCCATGGCTGACTATCCTGGATATTTTGGTTACCCCTCAAGTGAAACACTGACATGAGCAATGCGAGACAGGGAGGGAGGTTAGTTGAACTGTACCCCAGGATGTAGTCGCGCTTCCCTGAGAGGACTGAAAAACAACAAGGATGTTCTGGTGATTGTGTCACTTTCCAATTAACTTCAGCTTCTGTCCATTCTGTCTGCTGTGGATCAGTGAAACTGCTGCATTAAGCTGGCAAAGCGTTGGATACTGGGGCTGGATCTGTCAGCACAGTGTGGTGGTGCTTAACAATAAATCAGGAGCTAACTACTATGCCAGCTTGGGGACTTATTACTGTCAGCATCAACTGCATAACCCTTTGTGCTTGTAACACACAGAAAGGCACCTGACTACCAACCGCCAGCACTTTTAGTGCTCTCCCAGCAAGTACCAAAATACTGGTACAAAAGGTCAATGCCAACGTACACGGTTCGCTTAAAGCTGTGCATTTTCTGACGAGGCACTCCCCTTCAAAGTAATTACTTTCCCAGTAACTGACTGGTGGCTGCAAATGGAGGATCACTTGGCCTGCCTTGGGTCATTCCAGCTTCTCCCTCCGTTAGCCTTTCATGGAATTGAACGTTGCAATGAGACTGAGCCTTGATATTCCTGCAAGATGTTAATTCACTCTGCAGGCCCTGCTTTGAACATCAATCAGCCAGGCATGCTGAGGGAGTTTTCTCTGTAAAGCCTGTTGTATTGTTTATCAGAGCTCTGTACAAATCAATCCCACTCTAGCAGATTGCCTGTCAGACCATTTCCTAGCACATTGATCTGGTGATATAATTTGCTATTCTCACAGTACAGACAGGAACAACTGGAGATGGAGTAGGCTGTTTAATTGGTGCTGTGGCAGAGTCAAAGGACAAGAAAGCAGGGTTATTATGGGCCCTTAAGGGATTCCAAAATGGCATCTGTGGCATGTGCACAGGCGAATAGGGTCGGACGCCACATTGGTGTAAGCATTAACGCATTGCAGTGAACGTTTGCGCAGCGGGCAGCTTGTGACGCAATGCAGATTCAACACGATTGACGCCATTAGCAACATTGATGTTCAGCCATCGTCCTCTCTTAACTTCGAACAATTGAGCGCATATTCAGCAGTAGGAAGGACCTCCCCTCAGCAGTACTATTTACTGGGATAATTAACTAATTGGTTGTTGGTTGGCTTCTTCTGAGGATTGCTGCAATGTTTGGTGTTCCCTATATCTGTCGCAGCTCCAGTAGTGTATGGTGTGGAAGATGCTGAAAGATACTCTCCTGGCTTCAAGGCTTCTGCTCAAACCAGTCAGCCAAAAGGCATAGAGGCACCGGTAGGTGGCCCTTGTCAGCGGATTATAGATAGCTGAATTAATAGTTAGCATCAGGGGTTCAGAGCAGGTAATTTTCTGGTTCACACCTCACATTATTTTGTCATCCTTCTCCCCACCGAAGAGGGAGTACCTCCCCATCTTGAGGTTTTCCTCAGTCATCCATTTCTCCAGCAGCGATCATCTCTCTCAATGGGTCTGATGGCCAGCTATTGCTGTCGACCCTCCTGTTGGGCCTCCCATTTCCGCAATCCCTCTGCCATCCTTAATTGGGTGACGAGCGCGGGGGTGGCCAATTAATGCCTCCTCACTTAAAGAGGCTCTGCTTGGTGTGCTGGGTCCATGCACAAGCTCAGGACACATGGTTCTGACGTAGGGGTCCTGACCCGCTCCCCTCTCCCCCACCACTCCTCCTCAGGAAAATTTAACCCAATGATTGGGATGACTGCGTTAGGCCACAAAGAAAATCCTTACTGAAAACGGTCACCTGCTGCAGACACAATGATAAGGCAAGGTCGGCATTGTCAGTGGCTGTGAAGGTTGCCAGGATGATGAACCTTTTATGCGCCTGGCTCCTGCCTGGTTGGAGATATTTTCAACAGCGCACAGTCTGCTATCCCTTGCTGTCTAAGGGAAGTCACTGAGTCACTCTTACCAAATGAAGGGTAACTACATTTCATTCTCTTTTGGCAGAGAAAAGTAAGAGTAAGTATGCAGTTTCATTGAATCATAGATTCCTTACAGTGCAGAAGGAGGCCATTCAGCCCATTGAGTCGGCATCAACCCTCCAAAAGAGCATCCTACCTAGGTCCCCGCCCTATCCCAGTTACACCATACCTCCACCTGACCTTTGGACACGAGTATTGCAGAGATCCTATGGTGAAGATTACAATTGACTGGACATATATTGCTTTGCAGGTGCCACATGTCAAACTTGCCCTATACCTGAACTGAAATGATTCCGCCCATTTACTGTTCAGGCAGAGTGTGACCATGCAGGCAACCATGCAGGTCAATGCTCAGAATTCTGGCAGCAAACAGCTGCGTTGCCAGCTGCATTATAGCCACTGGAGCAAACTGAGGGTTATCCACTGGCAGCAAGGCTGACCCAGGCATACCGGAGCAAGATAAAGGTCATGAACATGATAGAGACGACCTCTGGCACGCTGAAATAGTGCTTCCTCTGCCTGGACCACTCTGGAGGAGGCCGGGATTATCCCACAGAGCACCTGTTGGGGTTCTTGGTGGTCTATTGCATGCAGCATAACCTCATCATCAGGGAACAGCTCTTGTTACCAAGTGTAGGATGAAGAATTGAGGAGTAAATACATAACTCTGGTGTATGAAGGCGTCTTTGTGTGAGAGGGTGTAGGGTTAGGGAGCATGGCTGGGAAAAGGTAAAATTCAAAGTCATCCAATCCTGGGATCTTATGCCTTACTTTCTGCTATTAGGAGATGTGGCCGCAGCGATGGATGTGAATATTAAGGGATCGTCCCCTTGAGCTAGGGGGATTTGGGTCTGAATGTGATAGAACAGACCGCTGACATGGAAGCGGGGCCACAGTCAAGGGGAAGACCATTTACACTTCAGATTTTGAGCAACTAGATGGGAACATCAGGTGGGATCTCCATCCAAGGACACCCGGATCGCCTCCCCCAATGGGATGGAGAATTGGGCATCAGGGCAAAATCAGGATTGACGACGGGCGCTGACCTGAACACGATGCTCCGACCCGTGGAATTGAGGTAAACGTCGCACGCCAGCGAGAGCACGTAACTGAATGCAAATGGTCTGAATTAACCATTTGCATCCATTTAGCAGGCCCGGCATCCTGTGCTCCGGCCCTCTGTGATTCTCCGATCCCCACGGCCGGGAATCATGTGGGCGCATATCACGTGGTCTTTACCAGCGTGGCCCTGCCTGGGGGACCTGCAGTGGACCAAGAGGCGTTTACTCCCCCCTCCCCCCCCCCAAGAGTTACCCCCTTGGCCCACCGTGAGGTCCACCACACCAGGGCCAGGCTGATAGAGGCCATCTGAGCCCAACAAAGGGTCACCCCCCCACAATGCACTGCCTGCCTACACCCGCTTTGCCAGGTCTGACATTCCCCCTGACACTCCCCCAGCACACCTGAAACAGGGAGATCACCCACAGGAACCCTGTAATAGGGAGATCCTGCTATGGGACCCACTGTCTAAAGACCCCCCCGCCCCACACAGGACCCGCCCCTCCCCCAGTCTTTCAAATGCACCATGGTGACACAGTAGTAGCACTGCTGCCTCACAGAGCCAGGGACCCAGGTACAATTCCGACTTCAGGTGACAGTGGAGTTTTCACGTTCTCCCAGTGTCTGCGTGGGTTTCCTCCGGGTGCTCCGCTTTCCTCCCACAGTCCATAGATGTGCAGGTTAGGCGGATTGGCCATGCTAAATTAGCCCTAGATGGAGTTCCGGCGACAGTGTGGGGTTTGGGCCTAGGTAGGGTGCTCTTTCAGAGGGTTGGTATAGACCCGATGGGCCAAATGGCCTCCTTCTGTGATTCTCTGATTCTATGTTCTCCCTGAACAGTTCAGTGGCCTAAATGGTACAATTCCAATGTTTACAAACATTGACCACGGGGTGTGTGGGTGTGTGGGGGGGGGGGGGGGGGGGGTTGGGGGGGCGGGGAATTGTGACTTACGTGCTGAGGGTGATACCAACCTCCCCCAAGAATACAGTGAAGCAGCATGCATAGTTCCGAGAACCAACTGCCCCTCATTACCATCATCCCCCCCCCCCCCCCCCCCCCGGTCAAGTGTGACCTTCACTCTCCCCTCACTAACCCTTGAGTCTACCCCCATCACTGGTGTAAGGGCCCTTCCTGTTTGTTGCTGATTATTCCCTTATTTTCCGTTATAATTTTCCTGTTACATTTTTGATCCACTTTCTCTGGAACAGGATTGGCCTGGGGGCCATCGGGCACCCCCAGGGAGGAGGAGGTGCTGGGTCCTGTACCACTGACTCCCACAGGGGCAGTGCCAGAACACGGCAGTGCATCTGAATCCCCCCGTCCTGTCCCTGGTGCATCCGGTGGGCTGCGGGCAGAACAGGGTGGCAGCACGCCACCTGGGACACTCGAATGGCTGCCGGGCCCATCCAGTCAGTACTGCGTAGAGTTTGCACGTTCTCCCCCAGGACCCCTGTCAAAGGGGACCCAGGTCACATGATGGGATTCGCAGCAGGCCGCCTTCACTCCTGATGTACCACCGTCTGGGGAACCAGCTGGAAGTAGCGTTAGGGAAGGCTCTGGTTCTCCAGGCGCCCCCCCCCCCATCTCTGCCGGCAGGAGTACCGGTGGCTGGCCATTTTCATGCCAGCTGTACGCTCTGTGGCCCCTGTTTGGCGCTCTCCTGTGGGAGTCCTCCTTGAGTAGGCCGCGTAATGCCCCGCCAACTGGATGGTGCCTGGTTGTGGGGGGGGCGGGAGAGGGTGGGTGTGGCACCCTTGGTGTCACTCTCCTCAACCATAGGTCATCAGTGGGGTGTGCAGCAAGATGGCTGACTTGCTGGCCACAACAATGGCATCCTGTGCCTGGACATCCCGGTCCCAGGGGTCACCCCGGCCGCATGGCCCCTTCCCTGGTCAAACCTCACTACTACGTCACCTGGGCTGGCAGGTACCCCCCTTAGCCAGCGGCGGCACCGGCAGCCCACGGCTGCGTCTTTTGGAACATGCCCTATCTCCTCCCTCTCACTCAGCAGCCATGGCGCCTGCTTCCTGATTTTATACACCACAAGTGAATCTTGCCGATGGTAATTCGTCCTGGCGGAGGCGGAGCATCGCTGGTGGCCTGGAGAATACCAGGGCTTGCCCGTTAATGATATGCCAAAGCGTTTACTGTACAATTTGCATGGCCACACCGTCATGCGTGTAAAACGCATTCACACCGCTGTCAGGGACCTGAGCGTGGCATTCCGTTTGGATCCTAGTTCTAGCCACGATTTTCAGCTGATGTGCGATTCTCAGCTCTATCGTGTTTCTCGATTCCAGCATCAACCGATGGAGAATACCTCCCATCATCTCCAAATTTGCAGGTGATACAAAGTTGGGTGGGAGGGTGAGCTGTGGGGAGGATGCAGAGATGCTTCAGCAGGATTTGGACAAGCTGACTGAGTGGGCAAATGCAGTATATGTGGATAAGTGTGAGGTTATCCACTTTGGTAGCAAAAATAGGAAGGTAGATTATTATTTGGAAGGGTGTAAATTGAGAGAGGCGAATACTCAGTCCTCGTGCATCAGTCGCTGAAAGTAAGCGCGCAGGTACAGCAGGCAGTAAAGAAGGCAAATGGGCAGCACGGTAGCATGGTGGTTAGCATAAATGCTTCACAGCTCCAGGGTCCCAGGTTCGATTCCCGGCTGGGTCACTGTCTGTGCGGAGTCTGCACGTCCTCCCCGTGTGTGTGTGGGTTTCCTCCGGGTGCTCCGGTTTCCTCCCACAGTCCAAAGATGTGCGGGTTAGGTGGATTGGCCATGCTAAATTGCCCGTAGTGTCCTAAAAAGTAAGGTTAAGGGGGGGGTTGTTGGGTTACAGGTATAGGGTGGATACGTGGGTTTGAGTAGGGTGATCATTGCTCGACACAACATTGAGGGCCGAAGGGCCTGTTCTGTGCTGTACTGTTCTATGTTCTATGTATGTTGGTCTTCATAGTGAGAGGATTTGAGTGTAGGAATAAGGATGTTTTACTGCAATTGTATAGGGCATTGGTGAGGCCACACCTGGAGTATTGTGAGCAGTTCTGGTGTCCTTATCCAAGGAAGGATGTTCTTGCTATGGAGGGAGTGCAGCGAAGGTTTACCCGGCTGATTCCCGGGATGGCAGGACTGTCACATGAGGAGAGATTAAGTTGGTTATGGTTTTATTCATTGGAGTTAAGAAGAGTGAGAGGGGATCTCATTGAAAGTTATAAAATTCTAACAGGATTAGTCAGGGCAGATTCATAAAGAATGTTCTCGATGGTGGGGGAGTCCAGAATTAGTGGTCATAGTTTGAGGATAAGGGGTAAACCTTTTAGGATTGAGGTGAGGAGAAATCTCTTCACCCAGAGACAGGTGAACCTGTGGAATTCACGACCACAAAAAGTAGTTGAGGCCAAAATGTTGTGGAATGTCAAGGAGGAATTAGATACAGCTCTTGGGGCTAAAGGAATCAAGAGATATGGGGGAAGGTGAGATCAGTTTATTGAACTTGGTGATCAGCCATGATCATAATGAATGGCGGAGCAGGCTCGAGGGGCCGAATGGCCTCCTCCTGCTTCTATTTTCTATGAAATGAAAAATTGAAATGAAAATCGCTTATTGTCACAAGTAGGCTTCAAATGAAGTTACTGTGAAAAGCCCCTAGTCGCCACATTCCGGTGCCTGTTCGGGGAGGCTGGTACGATTTCTACGTATATGAGAACAGGATGGGCAAAAATGATTCAAACTATTTGTTCTGAACTCAAACACAGTGTGGTTGGACCAAATAACTTGCTTCACAGCTCCAGGGTCCCAGGTTCGATTCCCGGCTGGGTCACTGTCTGTGTGGAGTCTGCAGGTCCTCCCCGTGTCTGCGTGGGTTTCCTACGGGTGCTCCGGTTTCCTCCCACAGTCCAAAGATGTGCAGGTTAGGTGGATTGGCCATAATAAATTGTCCTTAGTGGGGTTAACTTGGGTTACTGGGTTGCGGGGATAGAGTGGAGGCATGGGCTTAAATGGGATGCTCTTTCCAAGGGCCAGTGCAGACTCAATGGGCCGAATGGCTTCCTTCTGCACTGTAAATTCTATGATTCTGTGTTGTGATGAGCATTTATTTTAATTACTGACCAATGACACTCTATTTTATAAGAATGAACATTACGTACAAATATTGGGGGGGTGCCAGTTCATAGCGGTCTGACTTGTTGTCGTTCATTGTTGTGCTTGTTTCCTCTTATTTCAATATTATTTTGTTGTTGATTGACTGACTGACAACCTGATTGGTTGCTTTGGAATTTCCAAACAAACTAACTTACTGAAAGTCTCTTAAAGCTAGCCCCATCTGCTATCCATGCTTGTTCCCTCAGCGAGATTGCATTGTGAGCTTTCTATGTGGTAACGATGGTCAGCCCTCTGTGTTTCTAGGATGGGTGTATGGAGGACCCTGTTTTGGTCCCTTCGGAAATAGTTTCGGATTTTCTCTTGTGATACCATCCATGCCTCCAGGTTGGACACTCAGAGCTCAGTGTTCCGAGAATTCCGCATGCTGAGGATACGATTCCCCAAGGTGACCATTACCCAGATGTTGCACAGGTCTGCCAATCACCTGCAGACAGCTTTATCAGTGGCTGTCAAGGCAACCACTACTTTCAGTTTTTACTTCATTAACTCCTTTTAAGAAACAGCGGGGGATTTTCCCCAACCTGCCAGTTACTTTGATTGTTCAGGCAGTGAATTCATCTGTCTTCTCTCTCTCTCTCTCTCTCTCTCTCTCTCTCTCTCCCCCACCCCCACATATCATCCACCCTTTCCTGGTCCACGGATTGGCGACTGACAGAATCTTTACTGACATGAGGCAGATGGACACTGAGTGAATGTGTCTACAGCCCCTCCCTCCTCCTCCACACCCACACCCCCTCCAACCGCCTGTAAATGAGGCGCCACAATCACTGCTCGTATAATTGTGGAGCCATTAACCCACCTAGAGATGGGGGGAAGTTGTCTTGAATGACAGACGGCAAAATCCCCTTGGGGGGAGTGCAATGTAACTCCCGGCAAGTTGGGGGCTTGGAGCACAGAATAGACTTGGGGCAAGAGGAACATCCCGGGCGGGACTCTCTCAGGCCAGGCCGGGCCGGAGAATCGCCGGAACAGGCACAAATCGCGTGACGCCGCCCCGCGCCGGTCCGCCGATTCTCCAGAGAGTGGAGAATCGGCGGCATTGGCGCTGGCGCGGTGGATGCCTGCCGGCGCCGTCCACGTGTGCTATTACCCGGCGTGCATGCATCCGGGGGCGGCCAGGTGGTGGGCGGGGGGGGGGATCAGACCCCGGTGGGGGGGGGGAGGGGGTTCCGCTGTGGCCTGGCCCGCAATCAGGGCCCACCAATCGACGGGCCGGCCTAGTGGCTGGGGGCCTCCTTTCCTACGCGCCAGCCCCTGTAGTCCTGCACCATGTTGCCTAGGGGCCGGCGCGTTGAAGGAGGCCACTGCGCATGCGCGCATTGGCGCCAGCGCCACTATGCAAGTCCTAGTTGGCGCCGGCGCAGCTGCACATGCGCAGATCCCGCTGAGCACAGTTCACGCCGGGATTTGCAGCTGGAGCGGTGTGAACCGCTCCAGCGCCGTGCTGGCCTCCTGTAGGGGCCAGAATTAGTCGCCGGTGCGGCCCGTTCACGCCCGTCGTAAAACGCGACGGCGTTTACAACGGCATGGACACTCTGCGGTGGGATTGGGGAATCCCGCCCCCTGTCTTTATTTCATGTTGCCTGATGGAGTTACTTAACAATAGCTGGAAATTTGAGGTGGCCCAGCAACCACAGACTTCAGAACAGAGTATCCACTGCCCTGGGCTGGTCTTCATCCAGTTGAAGATAAGGCACGGGCCATTCAACAGGCCCCCAGCCCAGACGGAGCGAAGAAACTCCGTTCGTTCCTGGGGCTCGCTAATTACTACGCCAAATTCATCCCCGACCTGGAAACCATGTTGGCCCCCTGCACTGTCTCCTCAAGAAGGGCCAGGTGTGGCCTTGGCGTTCACTGAGGTGAAGAGGCAGCTCACTTCTTCTCAGCTGCTCACTCACTTTGACCTGGTGAAGAGACTCTTGGTCACCTGTGACGTCTTGCCATATGGCATCGGGGCAGTATTGTCCCACCAGAGGAACGTCTGCAAGGAGCACCCAATAGGTTTTGCTTCAAGGACACTTGCTGCAGCTAAGTGCAACTGTGCCCAAATTGAGAAGAGTCTTTGTCATCACAAAGTTCCATCAGTACATCTACATATGTCGGTTCACAATACTGACCAATCACAAGCCATTGCTGGGGTTGTTCAAGGAGGACAGGGCCATTCTTCCCATGGCGTAGACCAGGGTTCAGCGGTGGGCCCTCATACTGGCGGCATAGGAAAACGTGTTGGAACACCGCCCGGGACTCAAATCCCACATGTGGACACCTTGAGTAGGCTCCCACTCCAGACAAGGCCGCTGCCGCTCCCCAGGGCCAATGAGGTCATCACTACCATTCATTTCATGGATACATGGGGGTGGCATGGAAGCACAATGGTTAGCACCGTTGCCAGGTTCGATTCCCGGCTTGGGTCACTGTCTATGCAAAGTCTGTACGTTCTCCCTGTGTCTATGTGGGTTTCCTCCGGGTGCTCCGGTTTCCTCCCACAGTCCAAAGATGTGCAGGTTAGGTGGATCGGCGAGGCTAAATTGCCCCTTAGTGTTCAAAAAAGGTGAGGTTGGGTTACTGGGTTACAGAGATAGGGTGGAGGTTTGGGCTTGGGTAGGGTGCTCTTTCTAAAGGCTGGTGCAGACTCGATGGGCCAAATGGCCTCCTTCTGCATGTAAATTCTATAATAAATGGCAGGTCATGGCGGCCCAGATACGTGCATGGACCCAAACCAACCCCCTGCTGTCCACGGTTCATCATATCGTCGTGTATGGGGCCCCCGTCCTTCACAACGAAGCAAAGACATTTGCAACGAAAATCGCTGAGCAGCATTGAGGACGGGCTCCTCCTTTGGGGCTTGCGAGTGGTGGTTCCACGTAAAGGGCAAGGCCGCATCCTGATGGGCACCCTAGCGTGTCAAAAATGATGATGTTTGCCCATTGGTACGTGTAGTGGCCGGGTTTGGATGCGGAGATTGAGCAATTCGCCAACACTGTGCGGTATGCCAGGAGCAGCAGAAGCTCCCGCCGGCAAAAACACTTCAACCTGGGAGTGGCCAGGTCGCCCATGGGTGAGCTTCCATGCCGATTTTGCCAGCCCTTTTCAGTTGTTCATGTTCGTCGTCCACATCAAGGCCCACTCAAAGTGGCTAGATGTCCATCGGATGTCATCGATGACTTCTAGGGCGGCGGTTGAGAAGCTTCGGCTCTTGTTCAGTATCCACAGCACTTCAGAGGTCTTGCTTTCTGATAACGGGATGCCTTTTACCAGTGCGGAATTTGGGGCTTACATGAGGGCAAATGGGGTACGCCACATCAGCACCGTCATATCACCCCACGCCCAATGGTTTCACCCAGTGTGCTGTTCAGACGTTCAAAACGTGGGAGAGGCAAGCAGTACCACGGGGTCCCTCGACACGCGTTTGGCGCATTTTCTATTCTGCTACTGTACCCCACCACCATGGCCCCCGCGGAACTCATCATGGGTCATCGACTTCAAACTCACCTCAGCCTCGTGCTGCCTGATATAGGTGGGAAGGTACGCCGTGGACAGGAACGGCTGGAGCATGGCCCTCGCAGGCACACCCCACCTCAATGGTTTGCACTGGGTAACACGGTCTGCATCCGAAAATTTAGAGGCTGTGCGAAGTACGTGCCAGGCACTATCGTTCAGCAGACCCGGCCATATCATACCAGATTCGCGTGCGGGACCAGGAATCCAACAGACATCTTAATCACCATTGTCGCAGAAGCACGGGTTAAGCGATGCCCTTTTGGAGGGCCCAGCGACCCCTGGTCTCCTCACCGCCCTCGCCTCCGTGCTGTCCCATGCGAGTCACGATACCGAGATGCCAGACACCGATGATTCAGACTCCAAAATGGAGGTTCTACCACCAGATATTGATGGGGACAGGTCTCCGGATGACCAACCATCTGGGATTGTACCACTGAGGTGCTTGATGGGAAATTGTCCATCCCCTGGCTGCTATATGCCCCCTGACCCTGCCCCAATGACGCCCCAGCGGCAGGGTTCTTCCTCTGTGCCCTCCTTTGGTGGGGGGAGGAGTGTTGTAACCTACACGAGACCCACAGCCAATTCGACTCCTCCCTGAGCCTCGTGGAATATGTGCTCCCCCACTGAGGGGTGGAGCTTCCTCATCAGCAGGGGAGTAAATCAGGATGTTAAAAACACCCAGCCCAAGTGTGGGCTGGGCACGGTAGTCCCTTCTGGGACCAGTGCCCATAGGGGGCTGGATTCTCTCACCCCGCCCGCCGCAAGAACGCCACGGGCGAGGTGCCGATGACAGAAAAATCCATTGACCTCGGGCAGGATTCTCTGGTCGCTGGGCAAACACGGCCGGAGAATCCCGCCCAATTGTCTGGGACTATGGTACTTTTGTCTCCTTACGCTCCTGTTTGGTCGCATCCTCGAACTCAGCAATGGCAAAAGACGCAAATAGATAATCGGGAGTAGATTCCCAGCTTCCGTGCACCGTGCAAGGGAATCTAACATGGGGAGGGGGGGGGGGGGGGTGAGGCAAATAAATAAAAGTTTTCTTTAAAAATGAACCATAAAGAGCCCAACTGACAGAGATTAATGGCAGTAATCACACTTAACTTCATTACCAATCAGTGGTATTTAAAAAAATAAAGATGAATTCTATAGAATTAGGTTGTCATTTGGAAATGCCTAGAACACAGCACAGAAATGGGCCGATTATCCCAGTGAGCCTGTACTGGTGTCTATACTCCACAGCAGCATCCGCCCAGCTGAGTTCATTTCACTCCACCAACAGATTCCTTTCTCCTGAACACGCTTACCCAGATTCCCCTTCAATGCATTGCTGCTATTTGCCTCAGTAACTTCATGTGATAGCGAATTGGATTTCCTAAATACACTTTGAAAGAAAAGTGAGGTACAACACTGATGATCTTCTCTTGTATATGTTCCAGTGACACTCTCCATAAATGACTGGAACAAACAATTTGGGGACAATAGAAAGGACAGGGTGGGGGGGGATATTCTCTGCAAGTCCTTCATACCTTTGATGACATTTGATGAAGACAGATTAGAGCGCGTTGTGTCTTCATGTTTGTGCCTAGGGAAGCATGGTGGCGCAGTGGTTAGCACTGTTGCCTCACGGTGCCGAGTTCCCAGGTTCAATCCCGGCTCTGGGTCACTGTCCGTGTGGAGTTTGCACATTCTCCCCGTGTTTGCGTAGGTTTTGCCCCCACAACCCAAAAATGTGCAGGTTAGGTGGATTGGTCAGGCTAAATTGCCCCTTAATTGGAAAAAATGAATTGGGTACTCAAAATTTATTTTTAAAAAAATGTTTATTCCCAGTTGGAACAAGATCAGTTTAAGACTCCGATCACATGGCATATTGATGGCACCATCGGCTGTTTGCGCAGGCAAACAGGCAGTCTACCTAGTAGCGTGTGGAGTAAACAACTGTCCAATAAAGCTCTTGGGTGGGATTCCCAATCCGCTGCATCCGTTTTCTGGTGCAGCGCGCGCCCCCCCCATCGGCAGTGGGATTCTCCATCACGGCAGCCGGCCAATGGGGTTTCCCATTGTAGGCACCCCCAACCCGTCGGGCAATCCACTGGTGTGGGTGCACTGCTAGTGAAGCAGAGGATCTTACTGACGGAGAATCCAGCCACCTGTGGGATTTGTGGTCTGCAAGCCTATCCTTCAAAAATGGCACAGAGTGTAATCCAGGTTGTCAAAAAAGGGGACAGATTAATCAGTCAACCAGTGGTTTATCTTTTGGTTATGTTTGCTTCCCTTTGTCTCTTGTTTTGTTTTGCTCCTGTGCCTGTGTGAAGTTCTCCTCTCATATGGTTCTCATTCCATTTATCATGTCCAAATAACACCCGTGCTTCTATTCATCACCGCCTTGCTTTCATTAGAGCTTGCTCACTCTGAGCCTTCAGGGTGCAGTCAGGTGGGGTGAGGTCGGCTCGTCCGTCTTGGATAGATTTTCAATCAAACTTGTCAAGAGTTTTTCTTTGTGGTGTCAGTTAGCTGAAAGATGAAATGATGTGCAAGGACAAACTGATCGTCTTGCAAATGGCCCTTTTTTTCTCCCTGTAAAGAGAGAGAGAGAGACACGCACATGCTCAAACACGCGCGCGCGCACCCACCCACACATACACAATTAGACACTCCAAGTTCCAGCGGCTTTCTCTCTTCCGAGATATGCACTGTCAGTTAATGGGATTTTAGTCCTGGATACCAATAAATCTTCCTCCATCCCAAGGGAGTTGCCTCCTTACCCTACGTGTGGTGGAGGTTATGATGCTGTGGGTTGGATCCTACCTTCATAGAATCCATAGGATCATAGAATTTACAGTGCAGAAGGAGGCCATTCAGCCCATCAGGTCTGCACCGGCCTTTGGAAAGAGCACCCTACTTAAGCCCACACCCCCGCCCTATCCCTGTAACCCCATCTAACCTTTTGGAAATTAAGGGGCAATTGATCATGGCCAATCCACCTAACCTGCACATCTTTGGACTGTGGCAGGAAACCTATGTAGACACGGAGATAAGTGCAAACTCCACACCGCACCCAAGGCCGGAAGTGAATCCGGGTCCCTGAAGATGTGAGGCAGCAGTGCAAACCACTGTGCCACCATGGTCGCACAGAAGAATTAGAAGTAAAGTAAGGTCGTCATAGTCCCAGGTGACCTTAGGCTGTTTTCCCCTTTGAGGGAGAGGGCTGATTGGTGGTGATTTAACCTGAGTGTCCAGGTTGAGAAGGCAGGGCCTTCATGATTAACCTCAACCAGTGTGGGAATTAACCCACGCTATTGGCCTCACTCTGCATCACAGACCAACCATCCAGCCAACTGAGCTGTAGCGGTACACTGACTGGTGCTGTTATTTTCAGGACATGCTTTGTGCCTCCACGGACTCCGTTCCTGAACTGGAGGGGGGAGAGGGAGAAGAGGGTGGGGTGGGGTGGGGGGGGGTGGGGGGGGGGGTGGGGGGGGGGGGGGTGGGGGGGGTGGGGGGGGGGTGGGGGGGTGGGGGGGGTGGGGGGGGTGGGGGTGGGGTGGGGGGGGGGGGGTGGGGGGGGGGTGGGGTGGGGGGGTGGGGGGGGTGGGGTGGGGGGGGTGGGGTGGGAGGGTGGGGGGGGTGGGTTGGGGGGTGGGGGGGTGGGGTGGGTGGGTGGGGGGGTTGGGGGGGGGTTGTTGCCATAGAGTGGTGGGACTGGATAGAGGACCAGCGATAGGTAGAGATAAAGATGTCATGGAGAGAAAAACAGAAGAAATGTAAATGGGGGTGATAAGGCTAAGAAGGGAGCTGATAATGGCACATAAAGAGATTAGAATGTGTGAATGACAGAACAAAGGTGAGCAGCGTGTCAAAGGGCAGCTAGGAAAAGATGGCCCAAGTGGGATTTGGGGGGGGGGGGGGGGGGGTAGGATGGACAGTGATGAGGGAAAAATAGATCTATGGATGAAATGAAAACAAATTGATAGAAATAAAAATGGGGTGAAGGTGGAAGAGTGAGTTCACAGTCTGAAGTTGTTGAACTCAATGTTAAGTCTGGAAGGCTGTCACGTGCCTAACCAGAAGACAAGGTGTTGTTCTTCCAATTTTCACTGGGCTTCAAGCATGCCATAGGTGTGCCCAAGCAGGGTATTCTACACAGGATTGTTGGTGTTGAGAAAACAAATCTCATAATTGTGGCAAGAGGGGTCACATAACAAAGGTGCGCTGGACCAGACAGAGTTCTCAAACATCGAAGATGAGTAAACGCAAAGAACGCACCGGAATCCACACAAATAATCTATGGAATGACGGAAGACAGTGAAAATTCCCAAAAGGTTAGGTGGGGTTACAGGGATAGGGCGGAGGTGAGGGCTTAAGTAGGGTGCTCTTTCCAAAGGCTGGTGCAGACTCGATGGGCTGAACGGCCTCCTTCTACACTGTAAATTCTATGATTCTATGGATTCTATGAAGGTCGGTCCAACCCACAGCATCATAACCTCCACCACACGTAGGGTAAGGAGGCAAGAGGGCAGGAAGACACAGGGCGGGATTCTCCGACGCTGAAATTGAGAACAGCGATTGGGCAAAGAATGGCTCCCGACACCGAAATCGGTGCAGGTGCCGGTTTGACACCGGTTCGCCATGGTCCGTCCCCTCCAAATCGCCATCATCGGGTCACACACCGCATGCAGTCACAACGCCGTTGGAGCGTCATCAGCCGGCCCAGCGCGATGCTCCGCCTCCGATGGGCCTAGTTCCTAATGGCGCAGGCCACATGGTCCCAGCAGTCAGGGGCCTGGCGTGCCAGCTGCGGACAGTGTCCAGCACCGCCACACTCAGCCGCTATCTGTGTCACTGGCCACGGGGCTTCTGCTAGGGTTGGGGGGAGTGGTGGGGAGGGCCAGAAGGTGGGCAGTGAGGTCAGGGTGTGACCGGTGCATGTGTGGTGAGTGTAAGTGTGCATGGCTGTAGCTTGTCAGCCCTGTGCATGTGCAGCACGGAACCTGCCGATTCTCCGACCGTTTTCCGCGTGTTCCGTGGGTGTTTTGCACGGTGCCGGTGCTAGCCCTTTCACCGGTACCAGAATCGGTGAGGGTTTTGTGCCAAATTTCTCGTTGTGAAACACCACGGATCCTCCGTTGGTGTCGGCACATAGCCTCAGGAACGGACAATCTGGTGAGATCAAGGAACTAAAACTTGGTGTAGTATCGATGCAAGGTGGTACACAGAAATGTTTGGTCTATCCAAAACTGAATGAGAACAAAATTAAAATGGAAGAAGATATGAGAGCTGATGTACCTCTCATCTCTGAGACTTTATATCAACAAAAGCATGTACCATTAAAACCTTCTGATATAATCTTGAGAACTTACATAGAAGAGGTGGTTCCAGTGATGGGCAATGCATGGTGCAAGTTGAAGTAAATGGTCCATCTGCAAAGTTGCCATCACATGATTGAAAAACAGCAAATGTGACGCTATTGTTTAAAAAATGAGGTACACAAAAGGCGGGTAACTTTAGGCCATTCAGCTTAACTTCTGTAGTGGGGAAAATGCTTGAATCTATCATCAAGGAAGTAATAGCGAGACATCTGGATAGAAATTGTCCCATTGGGCAGACACAGCATGGAAGGCAGGTCATGTTTAACTAATTTACTGGAATTCTTTGAAGACATTACGAGCGTGGTGGAAAACGGGGAACTAGTGGATGTGGTGTATCTGGATTTCCAGAAGGCATTCGACAAGGTGCCACACAAAAGGTTGTTGAAGAAGATAGGGGTGCACGGCGTTCCGGGTAAGGTATTACCGTGGCTGGAGAATTGGTTAACTAGCAGAAAGCGAAGAGTGGGGACAAATGGGTGATTTTGTGATTGGCGATCAGTGGCCAGTGATGGGTCTCCGGTATCAGTGTTGGAACTACAATTGTTTACAATTTACACAGATGATTTGGAGTTGAGGGCCAAGTGTAATGTTAAAGTTTGCAGATGACACAAAGATGAGTGGTAGAGCAAAGTGTGCAGAGGTCACTGAAAGTCTGCAGAGGGATATAGATAGTTCAAGTGAGTGTACAAGGTCTGGCAGCTGGAGTACAATGTTGCTAAATGTGAGGTCATCCATTTTGGTAGGATGGACTACCAAAATGGACTATTATTTAAATGGTAAAAAATTTCAGCATTCTGCTGTGCAGAGGGACCTGGGTGTCGCAAAAAAGTTGGTTTGCAAGCGCAGTAGGAAATTAAGAAAGCAAATGGAATCTTGTCCTTCATTGCTCAAGGGATGGAGTTTAAAAACAGGGAGGTTATGTTGCAGCTGTAAAGGGGCTGGTGAGGCCACACCTGGAGTACTGTGCACAATTTTGGTCTCCTTATTTGAGAAAGAATAGAACATAGAACATAGAACAGTACAGCACAGAACAGGCCCTTCGGCCCTCAATGTTGTGCCGAGCCATGATCACCCTACTCAAACCCACGTATCCACCCTATACCCGTAACCCAACAACCCCCCCCCCCTTAACCTTACTTTTATTAGGACACTACGGGCAATTTAGCATGGCCAATCCACCTAACCCGCACATCTTTGGACTGTGGGAGGAAACCGGAGCACCCGGAGGAAACCCACGCACACAGGGGGAGGACATGCAGACTCCACACAGACAGTGACCCAGCCGGGAATCGAACCTGGGACCCTGGAGCTGTGAAGCATTGATGCTAACCACCATGCTACCCTGCTGCCTAATCTACTGGGACTGGAGGGGGTGCAGAGACAATTCATTAGGTTGATTCCGGAGTTGAGAGGATTGGCTTCTGAGGAGAGACTGAGTAGACTGGGACTATACTCATTGGAATTTAGAAGAATGAGGGGAGATCTTATAGAAACTTCTGTAGTGGGGAAAATGCTTGAATCTATCATCAAGGAAGTAATAGCGAGACATCTGGATAGAAATTGTCCCATTGGGCAGACACAGAATGGAAGACAGGTCATGTTTAACTAATTTACTGGAATTCTTTGAAGACATTACGAACCTTAGAATTAGAGGGGGTAAATTCAGAACAGAAATGCGGAGACATTTCTTCAGCCAGAGAGTGGTGGGCCTGTGGAATTCATTGCCGCGGAGTGCAGTGGAGGCCGGGACGCTAAATGGCTTCAAGGCAGAGATAGATAAATTCTTGATGTCGCAAGGAATTAAGGGCTACGGGGAGAATGCTGGTAGGTGGAGTTGAAATGCCCATCAGCCATGATTAAATGGCGGAGTGGACTCGATGGGCCGAATGGCCTTACTTCCACTCCTATGTCTTATGGAAACATATAAAATTATGAAGGGAATAGAAAAGATAGAAGCAAGGAAGCTGTTTCCAGTGGCAGGTGAAAATAGAACTAGGGGGCATAGCCTCAAAATAAAGGGAGCAGATTTTGGACTGAGTTGAGGAGGAACTTCTTCACCCAAAGGGTTGTGAATCTGTGTAATTCCCTGCCCAGTGAAACAGTTGAGGCTACCTCGTTGAATGTTTTTAAGTCAAGGATAGATTGATTTTTGAACAATTAAGGGTTATGGTTAGTGAGCGGGTAAGTGGAGTTTAGTCCACAAAAAGATCAGGCATGATCTTATTAAATGGTGGAACAGGCTCGAGGGGCCAGGTGGCCTATTGCTGCCCCTAGTTCTTATGTGCTCAGGTAGTAAAATTAAATTTTCCAGCACTTTTCAAAAGAGAATGATTGAACAAAATCAAACTAAATTGGCAAGCTGTGAACCAATTGATTGATGGAAATAACACAGTACAGAAACTCTTAGAAAAGGTATAAGAAGGTATTCGGAAACACTTTGTGAGAAATGACCAGAGTCGATTTAAGATAAAACCCAATAGAATCCCAAAATACTTAAAGGCAAGAACTGTGCCATATCCAATAACACAAAAAGTTAAGTTGGAACTTGGAAAATGAATAAAAGATGGAGTAATCGAGAGTGTGATGATAACCGATTGGGCAACCCCAATTGTCCCAGTTATCAAACCAATATGTTCAGTAAGAATTTGCGGTGACTTTAAAATGACAATGGATCTAGTTGTGTGCTGACCAGTATCCCTTACTATTAAGAGAGGACTTCTTTGCTGTATTGTCGGGTGAACAGAAGTTCAGTAAGATAGATTTGTCCCAAGCATATCTCCAGATGAGTCGCAACCTCTTCTAACAACTGTAACACACAAAGGACTGTTCAGGTATAAGTGCCTACCATTCAGAGTAACGTCAGGACTGACCTTACTCCAAAAGTTTATGAACAAACCCTGAGAAGCCTTAACGGTGTTCAATGTTTTAGAGTCATAGAGTTATATAGCACAGAAAAGGCCATTCAGCCCATCAAATCTGCGCCGGTCAAAAACAACCAGCTAACTATTCTGATCCCATTTCCCAGCACTTGACCCATAGCCTTGTGTGCCATGGCAGCGCAAGAGCACATCTAAGTACTTCTTCAATGACATGAGGGTTTCTGCCTCCACCACCCTTTCAGAAGTGAATTCCACACTTCCACCACCCTCTGGGTAAAAAAGGTTTTGCTCACATTCCCTCTCAACTTCTTTCCCCTTACCTTAAATAAAGATTAAATGAATAACATCTTAATTACTAGCAGGACTGAACAGGAGCACCTACAGAATTTAGAGAACATATTGGAACATATGGGCAGCATGGTAGCACAGTGGTTAGCACAGTTGCTTCACAGTTCCAGGATCCCAGGTTCGATTCCTGGCTTGGGCCAAGTACTGTGTGGAGTCTGCACGTTCTCCCCGTGTCTGCGTGGGTTTCCTCCGGGTGCTCCAGTTTCCTCCCCCATCCAAAGATATGCAGGTTAGGTGGATTGGACATGCTAAATTGCCCTTAGTGTCCAAAAGGTTAAGTGATGTTATGGGGATAGGGTGGAGGAGTGGGCTTGAGTAGAGTGCTCTTTCCAAGGGCTGGTGCAGACTCGATGGGCTGAATGGCCTCATTCTGCACTGTAAATTCTATGATTCTATGATTCTATCTTGAAAGACATAAACTTCACGTTGCGAGAGTGAAATGTGAATTTTCCCAGTCGTCAATAAACTATCTAGGTCACGTAATTGATAAGGCTGGGCTCCACAAGGAACCTAAGAAAATGACTGTGATTTTAGATGCAGCTAGACGACAGAATATGCCACAACTGAGATCTTATCTAGGTCTCATCAATTACTAAGGAAAATTTATTCCAAATCTTGCTACCATATTAAAACCACTTCATATGTTATTATGTGCGAACCAACAATGGGCTTGGACAGATGCCTGCGAAGAGGCATCTAATGAAGTCAAAAATGGGCTGAAGAAATCGGAAGTCTCAGTTCATTTTGACCCTAATTTAAAAATACAACTTGCATGTGATGCATCGCCCATGTATAATTTTTGGAGTCAAAGGATTTCATCACAACCTGTATGGAAGATGTCTTACCTTGTTACCAGACCACAGGCCTTTAATAACAATCTTTGGTTCATACAAGGGAATATTGTCTCTAGCTGTGAGTTATTTGCAGAGATGGTGCCCCATCTTATCAGTGCACACTTAGAAGATTAAGTACAGAAGATCGGAGCAACATATGAATGCTAAGGCTCTTTCACATTTACCAATACAGGACAAAGCTGAATGACAGGAGAACTATGTAAACTATGTGTACTTTTCCCAGGTGAATAGTGTACCTATCACTGCATTTCAAATGCAAAGACACACAAGGTCAGATTCAATGATGGAGAAGGCATAGACATGATTTTGAAAGGTATACCACTGAATAAACACAGGAGATATCTGGAATTCCAAGCCGCACTGATCAAGGGAGCTTGAATTAACATTAAAAAATTGAATACTGCTATGGGGAATCTGGTTTACCATTCCTCCATGCTTGCGGAGTCGTATACCTGATACTGGATCAACTCCCTGATGGACATCCAGGAATTGAACTTATGAAAGAACTCAGCAAGAAGTTATTTCTGGTGGCCAGGACTAGACTCACAGTTTGAAGAAAGAGTAGGTCAGTGTCAATCTTGTGCTAGAATACAAAATATTCGACCGCTTCAACCACTTCAGCCTTGGCAGAGAGTAGATATTGATTTTGCAGGGCCAACTGCAGGAGATCTGTTTCTTGTTCTGGCGGATGCACATTCCAAGTAGCCCGAAATAATGACGATGAAGTCGACAACTAATGAAAAGACAATCGAATGACGAGCCAAAATATTTGCGTGTTTTGGCAAACACCAACAATTAGTTAGCAATAACGGAACTGTGTTCACATCAAAGGGATTCATGGCATACCTGAGAAACAATGGCATACAGCATTTAAAAACTGCGCCTTATCATTCTTCTACCAATAGATTGGCGGAGAGGTTGGTACAGCCATTGGAGAATGCCATTAAAGCACCAAAGGAAGAAGAGCAATTAGCTGAAAGAATAACCAAATTTCCCATATCCTTCTTCCCACTCGACAATCCAAAACTGGCTGGCAATATTGTTTTCAACAAGGAGGATGAGAACCAAATTCGATTTGCCCTTACCGCCGGACACAGCTAGCATTGTAGAGCGACAACAACAAAACCAAGTTACTCGCCATGAAACAAACATCAAAATCAAGAATTCTTGATCAAGGAGGAAGAGTTTTCGTGGGAAACTACTCTTCAAGTGAGAAGTGGGCAACCTGCCACAATACTCGCAAAGCAGGGGGTTATTTCTTATACGGTGCAAACCGATGACGAGAGAGTTTGGAGGAGACACGCTGATCAAATCCTCGCTTCACAAAGAGAATTTTCAGAGTCGCTATCTGTAAGGCCAACGTCTGACACTTGCGGTTTTGAAATTCCTGAACCTGTAATCACCACTGAGTCAAATTCAGACTCTACAACAGTTGAACCAACAGCATCTGGAGAAGCTGATAAAGAACCAATGAGCAGACGACCGAGAGCCTGAAAGCAAAGACTTCCGAGCGACGGATTCTGACATCCACCCAAAAGATTCTCAAACTGATTGTATATCTGCACATAACTGTGTATAATAATACATGGTAAAATAATTATGGTTCATAGTGAGTAAGAGTTAAAGTTAATGTTAATTGTGGTAACGTGGCCCTTTTAAGTGGGGTGGCCTGGTGGACCATGTGATTGGCCTCAAGGCCAATTGTGTGGGAGTGGATAAAGCCTGGCTAATAGCGGATTGGTGCGGGGCCCTGGGAGCAGGAGCCTGGGCAGTGTGGACCCTGAAGCTGAAGAGACAAGAACCATTCTATTGTGTTCTGTGTCTGTATAAATATCAGCCTTTGCCTTTCGTCAATAAACCTCTTTGTTGCCTCCAAAGTGCTTCTCGAGCCACCACGTTAGTTGTCCTACCACTGAAGTAAAGGAGGAGGGATGTTATTTAATGCAAACCCATGCACTACACTCCGCGTAGTGTGTCACACGATTACATGGTGAAATCAACAGAGGCATTTGGGAGATTTTCCCTCTCTTTGACCTTAGACTATGAGCAAGCAACATCTCTGTAATAAAGTCTGACTAGCTGGTTAAGTAAGCTATGGTGTGGCAAACATTTCATCCCTTGTTTCTGTTAAAAACGTAACAGTATCAAATCCCATCCAGAGCCATTCCTGTCATTTTTAAATACACGCCGGGTAGACTTGCTTTTGTCTTTGACCCAGCTCTCATTTCAAATCATAATACCAGCTTCAGCATGGTTTGTGAAGGCTAAATAACACATAGTTTTATTGCTGATGTTTGCACTCATTTAGGCTTCATACACACTCTGCTTAAATATTTCTCTGGTGTCGCTGTAGCACACAGATGGGTGATATATATTTTCAAATCAATCACTCCTAAAGTCACTACAAACATGTTTTGCACCTTGCATTGTGCAAAGCAATTAAAGCCACTTGTGCAAAGTAAATAGGCCCCAGTTTATAATGCTTTGCCATTGATGGATCTCCTAAGTGCACTTATACTAAGTGCATCCAGTCTAGTGATTGGCATAATGGTTTGCAGACCATAATGAATTTGATTTATGTGGTAATTTCCCTTAAATGAGCCCCTTTGTACAGCTAAGTGAGCATTGCTGAGCCGCAATGTATTTGTTACTGTGCTGATTTTTGCACAATACAATCGCTCTGTAGCCGCACAGGGTCTTACAGACCACATCAAATTAATCTGATTCCTTTGTTTCACTGCAAGGGTAACATTATACTGATTTGCTTTTAATGCTGGACTGAGAAAGCTGACATTCAGACAGGCCAGGGTTTAAGAAAACCAGTTCTCAGACTTGTGACTGGCGAGGCTGGCATTTATTGGCCAGCCTGGCTTTTATTGCTCAGCTTTGGTGCAACCAAGCAGCCTGTTCTTGCACTTCAGAGAGGACATGAGAATGAACCGTGCAGAGGTGGAACTGGAGTCACACATAAGCCGGACCAACCTGGGACAGCTGGTTTTATTCCCCAAGGGACAGTGGTGTTACCAGTGGGATTTGTACAACAATGCAACTTTTGGTCGTGATCACTTTTACTGATTCAACAACTTAGATTTAAGTATTGCTGATAAAAAAGACGTTCTGTCAAAACTTTTCATCTTGCACTCATCAGACCTGATTGTCCTGAGTGCAAGATGAAAAGTTTTGACAAAATATCTTTCTTCAGCAATACTCAAGTTCAGTCCTACCAAATGGCAGTGTGTATTTATGTAGCACCTTTAATGTCCCTAGGCACTTCACAGGAATATCAGAAAACAAAATATGACATCCAGCCACAAAAGGAGACATTGGGTCAGATGACCAAAAAATTGATCAAAGAGGTAGTTTTCACAGAGTTTTAAAAAATTAATTTACGGGATGAGGGCGTCGCTGGTTAGGCCAGCATTTATTGCCCATCCCTAGTTGTCCTTTGAAGGTGATGGTGAGTTTCCTTTTTTAACCGCTGCAGTCCTTGAGGTGTAGGTACACCCACTTTGTTATTAGAGATGGAATCCCAGGATATTGCCCCAGCGACAGTAAGCTAACGGCGATATATTTGCAAGTCAGGGTGGTGAGTGACTTGGAGGGAAACCTCCAGATGGTGGGGTTCCCAGGTATCTGCTGCTGTTGTCCTACTAGATAGTAGTGATCATGGGTTTGGAAGGTGCTGTCTAAGGAACCTTGATGAGTTCCTGCAGTCCATCTTGTAGTGTCTTAAAGGAGAAAAGTGGAATAGAGAGCTGGAGCGGCATAAGGAAGTCACAGCCACCAATAGTAGAGCAATTAAAACCAAGGATGCTTCAAAGACCAGAATGAGAGATTGCAGAGATTGTGGAGCTGGAGGACATTACAGAGATAGGGGGCGGGATTCTCGGATGGCCGACACCGAAATTGCGTTCGCCGATCAGCCGGAGAATCCCTGTTTGCGCCGAAATCGGGGGCAGTGCCGCTTTTGCAATGCTCCCCCCTCCTCGAAAATGGCATACTCTGTACGCCGCATGCCATTGGGATGGCCTCAGAACATCACCTGAGACCCTCTCCCTGTCATAATATACACCAATACATCATGGTGCAGACACACACTGATGGACACACACAGGGACCAATCAGCATGTACAAACACCGCAGCCAATCACCAGTTAGAATACACACACTATAAAGGCAGAGGGCACCACGGTTCCCGCTCATTCTGGGTGCTGCCTCTGAGTGTAACAAGAACTCATCCAGCCCAGCACAGACTTACACCACGTGCTGAGAGAATCAACTGGTTCGGACAAGGCTTAGGTCTCTAGTTTAAGTTAGCATCATTTAGACCCACAGTCATCGTGTGTTAGTTAGTTAGAAATAGTTAATAAAATTGAGTTGAACCTTCATCTGTATTGGTAGTGTCTGTTCATCTCTCAAGCCTACACTGGCCAACACTTCACTCCCAATGCTCCGCCCCTGATGGGCCGAGTTCCCGATGGCGTGGAACACTTGTCCTTTTTATTTTCATCAACCCGGCGTGGCGGCTGCGGCTGCGGACCGGGGGGGAGCCGTTCCGCTAGCCGGGGGGGGGGGGGGGCTTGAGCAGGGGCTGAGGGCACTGGTGGGGGTGGTCCGGGGGTGGTGAGGGTGGTTACTGGAGAACAGTATGTGGCAAGCCGGGTCCGCCGTCATGTCGTACGGTGCGGCTGCTGCAGGCTGCCACTGTGCGCATGCACAGCCACGGACCCGGCAATTCTTCGACCCTATCCACAAGTAAAGCCGGGAGCTTTACACTGCGTTCCTTCTGGTCTCCCACCAGACCAGGGGTGGGCAAACTACCCTGGCATGCGGCCCGCCAAAGGTATTTCTGCGGCCCACCAAGTCATTAAAAAAAAAAAAAAAAATTTTTTTTTAAACTTTTTTTTTTTTTTTTTAATTTTTTTTTTAAGGTTAATGGGGGGGGGGCTGTTGGGTTACTTACTGGTATAGGGTGGATATGTTGAATTGAGTAGGGTGATCATTGCTCGGCACAACATCGAGGGCCGAAGGGCCTGTTCTGTGCTGTACTGTTCTATGTTCTATATGAGGCGCCCAGAATCATAACCGGGTGAAGTAATTATTTTACTTAATATACTATGCGGCCCTTTGTGAATTGTGAATTTATGAATGTGGCCCTTGCACGGAAAAGTTTGCCCACCCCTGCACCAGACGGAGGATTGGTGCAGCTTTTGTGCATTTATTCGGGCATAAAATGCCGCTGTCCCCAAGCCGGCGTCAGCACTTAGTCTGCAAACCGGAGAATCCAATATATCGCTAGCAGAAGGCCACGGAGGGATTTGAAAAAAAGAGGAGTGTTTTAAAATTATGATGTTGCTTAACCAAGAGCTAATATGGGTCAACAAGCTGAGGGGTGATAGGGGAATGGGAGTTGTTCCAAGTTGAGATGTCACATATTACAGTATTTTACAGTATCTCCAAAAAAAAAGAATTAAAATTCTAAAACTGCCACCCGGTGTGATTTGAACTCCCGTCTCCTGGATTCTTTGGCCGTATTCACGTGATGCCACTGTCGTCATCTCAGTTTTAATGTCTGGTGAGAGACAAAGTTATATCCTGATATTGACAGTTAGGTGTGGTGATATGCCAATATCATGGATGGATGGTTTGTGACCTCCAACCAGCAGGTGGCGGTGCAGACACACTATGCAGACTTTAGACCATGGTCATGTGACCTGGCACTCCCACATAAGCGGAGACACATCCGGCCAGCACCAGATGGTTGCAGATGATAGTAAGACATACAGGTGAATGGCTGATGCTAGGTGTAGTTTCAGAGGAGTAATAAGGGGACAAAAGAGAAAATGCTGGAAAATCTCAGCAGCATCTGAAGCGAGAGAAAAGTGCTAACATTTTGAGTCCGATGACTCTTTGTCAAAGCTAACAGGCAGAGAAAGTGGGAGATATTTATACTGTGGAGTGAGAATGAAAGGATGAGTCATAGACAAAGAAACCTAGGGAAACCGGGTGCTAATGGCCACAGAAAACAAGGGAAGGAGTGCTAATGGCAGTCCCCAGAGAGAACAAAAGATGTGAAAGGTCAAACAGCAGGGAAACTAACATCAGAGGATGAACTGTAGATGTGGGGGGAGGGGAAGGGGGAAGCAAAGAGGAGAAAGGTTAAGGAAAGGTGGGTAAGATTGGTGGGGGGGAATTAAATATGAATACTGTTAGACTCATAGGTTCATGCAATCACATGTAAATATACTGATGATTATGTATTAATTTAGTATTTCAAAGGAAAGGGGATGTAGTGATGTCATGGTTGTGATGAAATTCACCGACTAACCACTAGGAGTCTCACTAGTATATAAGTGAATATCAAAGTCAGGTGACCCCTCAGACTGGCTAGAGGAAGTCGAAGAGAGAGGCTCCTTGTGCATGATTCTACTGTTATTCATCTGGTCTCTTGAATATAATTTACTCACAGTTAATGTTAAGAAATCATTTATAGCTTTAACTACAAGTGGGGTTCTTGTAATAAAGAATGCCATGCAACAAGAACGTCACAGGTATGATGCCCACTAGCCCACCCACCCGTAGGCCATTGAGGCCCTTAGGTGGCTAATTATCATCCCACTTAAGACCCTCAATTCAACTCTAGGGCCATAATTCTGGGAGGTAGAAGACAGGCGAGAATGGGAAGGAAAGTCATTTTTTTCAGTCAAGTTAGTAAAAAGGTGAAAAGGAAGGGAGGGTGTACAGCCTTAGGGGACACCTTTCTAAGATTGTACCCCCACCCCTCCCACCCACTTTCTGTCTCCCCTGCTGCCCTCCAAATCCTGTCCCCCCCTCCATATCCCTCTCCTTCGGGTGACCCATCCCTCCCTATCCAAAAGGCCCGGAACTTACCTGGGTCCGTTGTCCATCTTTTATCTCGTGGGCCTCCTTGTAAACCCAGCAGTGCTCACTACTGCGTTTTGGTGTTGCTGGGGCTGCAGGAGTTGTCGGCCATCCAGATTGCTTGGTAGCTCTCGAAGGGGGAGTGGGGGGGGGGGGGGGCATCCTTCCACTGAGGGGTGGAAGTCCCACTCTCTGCATGTTAAGGTGTCACCCCTGACTTTGTTATCACTGCAGGCAGCCTTCGGTCGGTTTCCGACTGACCTTTTTCTTCGGGGGGTGAGCAGTGTAAATTCAGGGTTCTACTGAGAATGTGCACTTATTCTTGACCTATGTGCAACAAAAGAATTAAATGATGAAGAATTGGTAGTAAACTTCTTAACAGAAAGGAACAAAATTTGAGATAGATTTCAAAACCATGGGAACATTTGATAAAAGCAGTCGTGACAAAATGTCGGCTTCAAAACAAAATGAAGCATTGAGACAGGACTATTTCACAAATGAAGATTGGGCATTTGTAACAAATTAATCAGGAGAAAAAAAAACATTGAAGCGAATGGTGTAGGATTAAGAAAGAGCTGGACAGCCCTGAGATCAGTGATTTCAAATATTTGACCTATTCCTGAAATTGTCTCTCTGCTATCTTGTCAAAAACCATGAACATATTCACAAGATCATGGCCTAAATATTGGATCGAGCCCAAAGGCAGGCAAGGGGATGACGAGGTGTGATTGCCCTCACGTCTGTTGCTATCAATGCAGGCAGTATACACAAAGACCTTGCTGCCCGTTAGTTTACATGATTGTAGCATGCAACCAAGGCTAAACACGCTGGCGAAGGGCTGCCCTAGCAAGAGGCGCAAAATGCGAGAGGCTGGATTTAATAAAAGCAAATACTGCCAATACTGGAGGGTTCCGAAGTCATTTTGGACTCAAAATGTTACTCTGTTTCTCTCTCTCCAGATGCCGCCAGAGCTTTTCCAATACATTCTATTTTCGTAGCATGGGTTAAAGTTAGTCTGCATGACTTAAAGCCAGCCTGCAACTCATAAAGGGGAGGGGGCATGCTGGACGTTATCCTGATAACAAAAATTTCTACTGGTTGTTGTAGCAACTGCGTGAAGTTAAGAGAAGACATTAGATAAATTGCTGTGTTCCAAAAAGGCAGCGCCGTCATCAAGCAAGCGTTACACGTACTGGTGTCACAATCTACCTACGCGGTATGATACTGGGGAGTAGCTCCTTGCGTGCGTGCTAATGCCTGACTTTAAAAAAGCTTACAACGTTGGGAGAGGAGGTGGGGGCTGGGTCATGGGCTGAGACTTTGCGGAGGGTGAATGCATCCTCGTCGTGTGTGAGGTTAAGCCTCGTCCTGTTCAGAGTGGTGCACAGGGCCCACATGAGGGTGGCGAGGATGAGCAGGTTTGTTGAGGGGGTGGAGGATGCATGTGGGTGGTGCGAGGATGGTGTCCAACATTGAGAGGGATCTGGCAGGGATTCTCGGATCTTATATCCAAGGTTCTGGTGGCAATATTTGGTGTGTCGGAAGACCCGGGAGTGCGGGGGCGGGGGAGGGGGTTAAAACAGGGAAGGCGGGACGTGGTTGGGGGTCAGTGTTAGGGGGGGCTAGAGGGTTGGGGTTGTTCATTGGGTGGATGTGTTGTTCTTCTGATGCTCTTTGGTTGTTCTTTTGATATTTTGTATATTTTTGTTGAAAAGCCTTGAATAAAAATATTATATTTTTAATAAGCACACGGCAGCAGAAATGTTCACTGCAGTTTTCATATGCCCAACAAGACCACATGCTAAGGATCAAATTTGGCATCCCATTGGTTTAAGCCTCGCTTGAGGATGTGAGCAATAATTTAGGCTGACAGTCCAATGCAGTATTGAGAGGGTGTTGCACTGTTGGGGGTGCCGTTATTTGGAACAGATATTGAACCGAGGCCCTCTCGGGCTGGGTGGGGGGAGGGATTAAAACTCCCAAGTCACTCCCTGAAGAAGAACAGGATTTCAAGAGGAATCATTTAGTATTTTCCTGACTTGTTCGCGCTGATTCGATTAACACCGCCAACACTGATTGTCTGACCATGTCTAGGATAGCGTTTTTTGCAAACTTGCTGCTTTATTTACTTATAATACAGCGGTGACCTCACTTCACGGATCAGCCATTGGCAGCACAGCATTCTGGACTTGGTGAGGATGTGGAAGCTGTCATGTAAATGAACGCTCACTCTTCCCTTTCATCCCCATTCTTTGTGTTTCGCTAATTTAGACTTAAATATCGTCTTCCTACGTTGCTTTTAAAATTCATAATCAAAATCCTAACTGATAACTGAGTCAAACCGGGGGGGGGGGGGGGGGGGGGGGGGGAGGCTTTGCAAAAGGTTACATTATTAAACATGCCTTCTTTCAGTATCATTGTAAATCTTACTGTGCACAAATGAAGCCTTTGTACCTCCGGCCATATATTCTATTCTGATTTCTACTCAACTCTCACTGTTGAATTATATTCAGGATCTGTCCGACACCTGCAAGAGAGAGTAGAAATGTCACAGGGTTAACCGAAGCTATTCAGTTTTGTGCGAATATGTACTGAATTTGGCATTGCTGGGGGAAATAATGTACCACGTAAACTTTGACGACCTAGGCCGGCCAGGTTTAAGACTCTGAGGGATGCATGGTACGTACTACTCCTACATCAATTTTATTCCTTTCAATTCAACATTTCTCCTTAAATTGTTCAATAGATTTTCCCAAGCATTCAAAATATGCCTGCATTAATGAATTTTCTTGCATCTTCTAGATTTTTTTCTGACTCCACTATTATTCCTTTTCCCTGTCTCCATTTTATACCTGATATGTGTAAGATGTTCAATTGCTTTCTCAGGCCACGGTTTGACACGGAGCACGCTCTATATTACAGACTTCATGAAAGCCAAAGCATTACCGAATAAGTCACATCGCACAATAGTCAGACAAGAACAGTGCCCTGTATTTGTATATTATACATGTGTCGGTGTGTGCCTGCCTATTTGTGTTTGTGTGTACATTTTGTATGTGTATATTTACAATTATAGTCACTTGACCGGGGCTTGTCACAGTAACTTAATTGAAACCTACTTGTGACAATTAGCGATTATTATTATTGATCGTACAGAACTTGAGTATTGCTGAAAAACAAGGCACGCTACGATAGGTTTCCGTCTCAAGATAGATTTGCAAAAATGCCGAATCTAAAGGGAACAACAATTTGTACTGCATAAGGAGAGGGTTTTGAATGGTTGTCAAAATAACTCTGGTAGAGCTTTTCCACGGAGAATGCACTAGGGAGCAATTCATTGCCAAGCATCTCTTTAACGTCAAATCAGGTAGGCCCACGCTGATTGGTCAATTCATTGCCATGGGGAATGAACCAGGGAATGGCTGTCTAAAAAGCTTTTGTTTAATTGAAAAAGGCAGGACCCTGTGTGTGAATATATACAGTTTTGAGCATAGTTTCTTTCTTTTTCTTTTTTTTATCTAGAGTGGATGGCTGGGAAGGCTTGGAAGGCAGTGCAATGTTCCTCCTGCTGAATGTTTGAGGTGAGAGACACCGCCAGTGTCCCTACTGACTTCACCTGTGGGAAGTGCACCCATCTCCAGCTCCTCAGAAACCGCGTTAGGGAACTGGAGCTGGGGTTGGATGAACTTCGGATCATTCGGGAGGCAGAGGTAGTCGTAGATAGTAGCTTCAGGGATGTAGTTACTCCAAAGAATCAAGATAGATGGGTGACGGTGAGAGGGGCTGGGAAGAAGCAGTCAGTACAGGGATCCTCTGTGGTTGTTCCCCTCAGTAACAAGCGGGCAGCATAATCAAGGATCCCTCTCACCCGGCTTACTCACTTTTCCAACTTCTTCCATCGGGCAGGAGATACAGAAGTCTGAGAACACGCACGAACAGACTCAAAAACAGCTTCTTCCCCACTGTCACCAGACTCCTAAATGACCCTCTTATTGACTGACCTCATTAACACTACACCCTGTATGCTTCAACCGATGCCAATGCTTATGTAGTTACATTGTATATCTTGTGTTGCCCTATTCTGTATTCTCATGTATTTTCTTGTATTTTCTTGAATTTTGTTTAATTCCCTTTTCTTCCATGTACTGAATGATCTGTTGAGCTGCTTTCAGAAAAATACTTTTCACTGTACCTCGGTACACGTGACAATAAACAAATCCAATCCAATCCAAAAGTATACCGTTTTGGATACTGTTGAGGGCGATGACCTACCAGGGGTAAGCCACAGTGAACAGATCTCCAGCACTGAGTCCGTCTCTGTGGCTCAAAAGGGAAGGAGGGAGAGCATGAGAGCAATAGTTATTGGCGACTCGATAGTTAGAGGGACAGATAGACGGTTCTGTGGCAGCGAAAGAGACTCACGGATGGTATGTTGCCTCCCGGGTGCCAGGGTCCGTGACATCTCGGAACGTGTTTTCAGAATCTTTAAGGGGGAGGGGGAACAGTCACAAGTCGTGGTACACATCGGTAACCAACAACATCGGTAAGAGAAGGGACGGGGATTTAAAACAGGAATTTAAGGAGCTGGGGTTGAAGCTGAGAGCCAGGACAAACCATGTTGTCATCTCTGGTTTGTTGCCGGTGCCACATGCTAGTGAGGTGAGGAACAGGGAGAGAGTGTAGATAAACACGTGGCTGCAGGGATGGTGTAGGAGGGAGGGTTTCGGTACGTGGATAATTGGAGCACATTCTGGGGAAGGTGGGACCTGTACAGACAGGACGGTTTGCACCTGAACCAGAGGGGCATCAATATCCTGGGAGGGAAATTTGCTACGGCTCTTCGGGGGGGTTTAAACTAATTTATCAGAGGGCTGGGAAACGAGCTGTAGTCTAGAAGCCAGTGTTGAGAGTAGTGAGGTACTGAGGAGGGTATCAAGGTCGCAGGAGTGTACCGGCAGACAGAAAGGAGGGTTGAAGTGTGTCTACTTCAATGCAAGGAGCATCCGGAATAAGGTAGGTGAACTTGGAGCGTGGATCGGTACTTGGGACTACGATGTTGTCGCCATTACGGAGACATGGTTAGAACAGGGACAGGAATGGTTGTTGGACATTCTGGGGTATAGATGTTTCAGTAAGAGTAGGGAAGGTGGTAAAAGAGGTGGAGGAGTAGCATTGTTAATCAAGGATAGTTTAACGGCTGCAGAAAAGCAGTTCAAAGGGGATCTACCTATGAATATGGATAGGTGTGGAGGTCTCAGGGTAGTTGTCATGGGTGACTTTAACTTTCCAAATATTGATTGGAATCTCTATAGGTCAAACAGTTTGGATGGGGCAGTTTTTGTACAGTGTGCGCAGGAGGGTTTCCTGACACAATATGTGGATAGGCCGACAAGAGGGGGGCCACATTGGATTTGGTACTGGGTAATGAACCGGGCCAAGTGTTAGATTTGTTTGTGGGAGAGCACTTTGGAGATAGTGATTACAATTCGGTGTCTTTCACTATTGCAATGGAGAGGGATAGGGACATACGGCAAGGCAAGGTTTATAATTGGGGGAGGGGTAATTATGATGCGATCAGGCAAGAATTAGGGAGCATAAGATGGGAACAGAAACTGTCAGGGAAAGGCACAAATGAAAAGTGAAGCTTGTACATGGAACAAATACTACGTGTCCTTGATAGGTATGTCCCTGTCAGGCAGGGAGGAAATGGCCATGTGAGGGAACCATGGTTCACAAAAGAGACTGAATGTCTTGTCAAGAGGAAAAAGGAAGAGTATGTAAGGATGAGAAAACAAGGTTCAGTTGGGGGGTTACAAGGTAGCAAGGAATGAGCTACAAAAAACGGCTTAGGAGAACTAGGAGGGGGCATGAGAAGTCCCTGGCAGGTCGGATCAAGGAAAACCCCAAGGCTTTTTACTCTTATGTGAGAAATAAAAGAATGACCAGCGTGAGGGTAGGGCTGATCAAGGACAGTCGTGGGACATTGTGCATGGAGTCAGAAGAAATAGGAGAGGTGTTGAATGAATACTTTTCTTCAGTGTTCACCAAGAAGAGGGGCCATGTTTTTGAGGATGAGAGTGTGATACTGGCAGATAGGCTGGAGGAGGTAGATATTCTGAGGAAGGATGTATTAGCAATTTTGAAAAACCTGAGGGTCGACAAGTCCCCTGGGCCAGGTGGGATATATCTAATGATTCTTTGGAATGCAAGGGATGAGATTGCAGAGCCTTTGTCTTTGATCTTTGGGTCCTCACTGTCCATGGGGATAGTGCCAGAGGACTGGAGAGTGGTGAATGTTGTTCCTCTGTTCAAGAAAGGGAATAGGAATGACCCTGGTAATTACAGGCCAGTTAGTCTTATTTCGGTGGTCGGTAAGTTAATGGAAAAGGTCCTGAAGGATAGGATTTATGACCATTTGGAAAGATGCAGCTTAATCCGGGATAGTCAACGCGGATTCGTGAAGAGTAAGTCTTACCTCACAAATTTGATTGAATTCTTTGAGGTGGTAACTAAGTGTGTAGATGAAGGTAGAGCAGTTGATTTTGTATACATGGATTTTAGTAAGGCGTTTGATAGGTTTCCCATGGTCGGCTCATGAAGAAAGTAAGGAGGTGTGGAATAGAGGGAAATTTGGCCAATTGGATAAGTAACTGGCTGTCACATAGAAGACAGAGGGTGGCGGTGGATGGAAAATGTTCTGACTGGAGACCAGTTATCAGCGGTGTACCACAGGGATCAGTGCTGGGTTCTCTGCTATTTGTGATTTTTACCAATGACTTGGAGGAGGGGGCTGAAGTGTGGGTCAGTAAATTTGCTGTGACACCAAGATTGGTGGAGTAGTTGATGAGATGGAGGGCTGTTGTAGGCTGCAAAGAGACATTGACAGGATGTAGAGCTGGGCCGAAAAATGGCAGATGGAGTTTAACCCTGATAAGTGCGAGGTGATTCATTTTGGTAGGAAAAATGTGAATGCGGATTACAGGATCAACGGCAGGGTTCTGAGTAATGTGGAGGAACAGAGAGATCTTGGGATTCATGTCCACAGATCTCCGAAGGTTGCCAGTCAAGTGGATAGAGCCATGAAGAAGGCTTATAGTGTGTTAGCATTTATTAACAGGGGGCTTGAGTTTAAGAGCCGTGGGGTTATGCTGCAACTATACATGACCCTGGTGAGACCACATTTGGAGTATTGTGTGTAGTTCTGGTCATCTCATTATAGGAAGGATGTGGAAGCATTGGAAAGGGTGCAAAGGAGATTTACCAGGATGCTGCCTGGTTTGCAGGATAGGTCTTATGAAGAAAGGTTCAGGGAGCTAGGGCTTTTCTCTTTAGAGCGGAGGAGGATGAGAGGCGACTTAATAGAGGTTTATAAGATGATGAGGGGGATAGATAGAGTGGACGTTCAGAGACTATTTCTTCGGGTGGATGTAGCTGTCACAAGGGGGCATAACTATAAGATTCAGGGTGGGAGATATAGGAGGGATGTCCGAGGTAGGTACTTTACTCAGAGAGTGGTTAGGGTGTGGAATGGACTGCCTGCTGTGATAGTGGAGTCGGATACTTTAGGAACTTTCAAGCGGTTATTGGATAGTCACAGGGAGCACATTAGAATGACAGGGAATGGGATAGCTTGATCTTGGTTTCGGACAATGTTCGGCACAACATCAAGCCAGAAGGGCCTGTTCTGTGCTGTACTGTTCTACGTCTATGCGCAAGTGAGCCACACTGCGAGCCTGACTGACAATCTTAAATTGGTTGTCAGTGTAATTCTCAGCGCATTCACGATTGTTCAGCAAGTGTTGTCCAGCAAAAATATATTTTTGGCTTGACACAGCATCCTGTCAGTGGAGAATAGCACTCATATTGCTACTGCACAGTAGCAGCGTGAAACAGCTAGCTTCACCTGTTGCCCAAATATTTGGGACATTTTGAGGAAGATTGGGCGCATTGGGCACAATGGGCCTTGGCCCATTCTTGAGTTTGCATGAGAAATGATCTGATCACAGTAGCCATTATCCCACAGGATTCCTTGGGTGTAGTCTATTTCAACATCAAGCTTGGGCAGTCCCTCGGCCCTATTTATGAGACTGATTTGCCTTGGCAACTAATTAACACCCTCTTCTTATGCAATGTAAATTGTTGTTCCCTTCAGATTAGGTATTATTGCAAGTCCACCCTGATGAGTGCAAGATGAAAAGCTTTGACAGCTTGATTCTTTTTGTCCAGCATTTAATTGTTCTAAAAATAAGGATAGAGGTGACAGAGGGTAGAGCCTTCCTACAATGCTACTTCTTAACCTGTAAACAATATCAGTTTCCCATACCAAATTAAATTGCAGAAGTGGTCGCTGCTCACAATGTGCAGCTAACATGTTCTAGGATCATAGAACCAGTGAATAACATAGCACAGAGCGAGGCCATTCAGCCCATCATTCATGTGCCAACGTTTTGTCAGAGCTGTCCCATAAATCACCTTCCTCCACTCTTTCAAATGTTTTCTTTTCAAAATTCCCTTTTTGAAAATTATTGTTGAATCTGCTCCCACCACCCTTTCAGGTGGTGCATACCAGATCACAACAGTGAGAGATATTAATGGCTTATCAATTACAAGACCCTCTCCCGCTCATTCTGTCTCGGGGGAAGGGGAGGGGATGGTGGGCAAGGGAGTTTCTTCCTACCAATAATCACAGGGGCGGGTGGTGGGGCCAGGAAGAGGTCTTTATGCGGGTTAGGGTTATATCCGGGGGCCATTCCAGCAGAAGGCGTTGCATGGGCAGCACAGTGGTTAGCACTGTTGCTTCACAGTGCCAGGGTCCCAGATTCGATTCCCGGCTTGAGTCACTGTCTGTGCAGAGTCTGCGTGTTCTCCCCGTATCTGTGTGGGTTTCCTCCGGGTGCTCCGGTTTCCTCCCACAAATCCCATAAAGCGTGCTGTTAGGTGAATTGGACATTCTGAATTCTCCCTCAGAGTGTCCGAACAGGTGCCGGAGTGTGGCGACTAGGGGCTTGTCACAGTAACTTCACTGCAGTGTTAATGTCAGCATTTTTGTGACAATAATAAAGATTATTATTACACAGAGACGAATAAGAGCTGGCAGGAGGTGGGAGTTGTGGCGATGCCGGGGAGGTGGGGGGGGGGGGGGGGGGGGGGGGGCTGTTGTTCTTGTCGGAACCAGAGGATTCCGCTGGCAGGAACGGTCTGAGAATCCCGCCCATTATAATCATTCAAAGCCCTCTTCATGACAGACCTGTTCAAAGGTGCTTTGGGAGGCATATGTAGTCAAAAAGAAATGGGAACAATACAAGTCCCTCAAAGCGAGTAAAATTGTCAGCCCTGAAGTTGAGCAGCCAGGGATACAATTTAATCAGTCCACCATGGCTGAATCAGCCCTCGAGTCCCTTGCTGTTTGGCTGCCTACCCCAGTGTTTAAATGGTTGAAATAAATGTTCAGTGTGGTTAATTACTTCTAAAACATTGCTGGAACTGTCAACTGCTGAAAGCAACTTACTTAACCCAACAGGACTTTAACCGACGGCTGGTTCGCCCGGAGAGATTTTGAAAAGAAAACATTGCTGAGTGAAGGCATTTTATTTACTTGTTTTGTCGTCAATCTGTTCACCAGCAGGTCGAATAAGAGCTGTAGAAGCTACCCAGAGAAGATGGAACATAAATGTGAAACAAAAACATCTGAATGACCTTTGAGAAATGATTTGTAGCAATTTAAAAATACCCATTAATGACTAAAGGAACACGCTGATTACAGCAGATTTGAACTGAATTATATTTAAGTGTGGTAACTGGACTAGGAAACAAATGCAAAGATTCTTTCCTCCAGCCTTTTAAGCTGCTGCCCTCAAGTCAGGTCGGATACTGAATGGTGTTCACCACCTCATTAAACTAAATTGCATGCCTGTGAAAGTTTTGCAATCAGGTGAAACCAAGAGGCTACCCAGGGTTAAAAAATTTAGTTATGTGGCGAGCAGATAAAAGTGTTATCCTTCAAGCAGAGACTCTGGGCAAGATTTGAAAGAGTTGTTCAAAATCATGAGGGGCATTGATAGGGAAAATAGGGAGAAGCCATTTCGACTGGCGGGAGATCGGAGAGGACTCAGACTTAAGACAATCGCCAACGATCCAAAAGGAAGGTGAGGAGAAATTGTTTGTTGGGCTGCAGCTGATTATGTCCTGGGTTGCATTGCCTGAAAGGGCGGTGGAAGCAGATTCAAAAGTAACTTCGAAAAGGGAATTGGGTAAATACTTGAAAAGGAAATTTAATGTAGGTCTATGGGAAGGAATTGGATAGTTCTTTCAAAGAGTGAGAGGACACACAAACATACAGCTTACCAAGTCTCCTTCAACAGCACCTTCCAAACCCGCGCCCACTACTGCCTAGAAGGACAAGGGCAGCAGATACGTGGGAACACTTCCACCCGCAAATTCCACTCCAAACTGTTGTGTTATGTACTCTGGGATAACACAGGCTGCAACTGGATGCAACTTTAACCAAAAGATACTCCAGGCCTTGAAGTTAGTTCAATCTGATTTATTGAACAGAAGCACAGTTAGCACAGTTCTCTATGAGTTCGACTCCCTGCTAACCTATGTGTGGTTACTCTGTCTGACTGAATCAGACTAGCTCTTAGCCACGTGCTGGAGGTGCGATACTGTAAATACACCCTGACTCACTCTGTGGATGTTCACCAGTGGAAAGAGGCGGAGTGTGAGTGCCTCGTGCCTTTTATAGTGAGATACCACCCCTGAGTGTCCTACCTGCTCATTGGTCATGTCCTGTTCTCTGTGTTCATTAGCTGCCTCTCAGTGCCTGTCTGTATATCATTATCTGCATGTCTGAATATCATGACACAAACCACTCACCAGCCTGACTTGGAAATATATCATTGCTCATTGACTGTCAATGGGTCAAAATCCTGGAACTCCCTTCCTAACAGCATTTTGGGTGTACCTACTTTCTCAAGGGCTTAGCGATGGGCAATACATTTTTGCCCAGCCAGTGATGCGGATGTCCCGTGAAAGGATTAAAAATGATGGGCCGAGTGTCCTCCCGCTGTGTTATATGGTTCTATTCTTTGGTACAAGAATGCTTTAGCCATGTATTGGGAGAAGCAGCCAATTCTGCCATTAAGTTTGCAAACACCAGCATTTTAAAATTATTCTTCCATGGGATGTGGTTGCCCATCCCTAATTGCCCCTTGGGAAGGTGAGCCGCCTTCTTAAACGTCTGCAGGTCACGTGGGTGTAGGTGCACCTACAGAGCTGTTAACACAATATGTTATTATTGAGCAACTGTGAATGAACAGCAAGGCCCTTCAATGCTCATCTGTCATCTCAATCACTGTCTTCCTCTGCAATCAAATCTAAATTAATACTTTACGTTTTGATTCTCCCATTCTCTCAGTCCCTCTCTGCACCTCTTGGCTGGCCTGCCTGTCAAAATTGTTTGTTGTTTATAATGGTATGGTTGACAATGCCGCAATTGTGTTCTATGCTGCAAAATAACTTCAGAATTCCAAAACTGGGACGGGGTTCTCTGTTTAGAACATAGAACATTACAGCGCAGTACAGGCCCTTCGGCCCTCGATGTTGCGCCGAACTGTGAAACCACTCTAAAGCCCATCTACGCTATTCCCTTAACATCCATATGTTTATCCAATGACCATTTAAATGCCCTTAATGTTGGCGAGTCCACTACTGTTGCAGGTAGGGCATTCCACGCCCTTACTACTCTCTGAGTAAAGAACCTACCTCTGACATCTGTCCTATATCTATTTCCCCTCAATTTAAAGCTATGTCCCCTCGTGCTAGACATCGCCATCCAAGGAAAATGGCTCTCACTGTCCACCCTATCTAATCCTCTGATCATCTTGTATGCCTCAATTAAGTCACCTCTTAACCTTCTTCTCTCTAACAAAAACACCCTCAAGTCCCTCAGCCTTCCCTCATAAGATCTTCCCTCCATACCAGGCAACATCCTGGTAAATCTCCTCTGCACCCTTTCCAATGCTTCCACATCCTTCCTATAATGCGGCGACCAGAAATGCACACACTACTCCAAATGCGGCCCCACCAGAGTTTTGTACAGCTGCAACATGACCTCATGGCTCCAAAACTCAATCCCTCTACCAATAAAAGCTGACACACCGTACGCCTTCTTAACAACCCTCTCAACCTGGGTGGCAACCTTCAGGGATCTATGTACATGGACACCGAGATCTCTCTGCTCATCCACACTACTAAGAATCTTACCATTAGCCCAGTACTCTGTCTTCCTGTTATTCCTTCCAAAATGAATCACCTCACACTTTTCTGCATTAAACTCCATTTGCCACCTCTCCTCCCAGCTCTGCAGCTTATCTATGTCCCTCTGTAACTTGTAACATCCTTCCGCACTGTCCACAACTCCACCAACTTTAGTGTCATCTGCAAATTTACTCACCCATCCTTCTACGCCCTCCTCCAGGTCATTTATAAAAATGACAAACAGCAGTGGCCCCAAAACAGATCCTTGTGGTACCCCACTAGTAACTGGACTCCAGGCTGAACATTTCCCATCAACCACCACCCTTTGTCTTCTTCCAGCTAGCCAATTTCTGAATCCCATGCCTCCGTATTTTCTGCAATAGCCTACCATGGGGAACCTTATCAAACGCTTTACTGAAATCCATATACACCACATCAACTGCTTCACCCTCGTCCACCTGTTTGGTCACCTTCTCAAAGAACTCAATAAGGTTTGTGAGGCACGACCTCCCCTTCACAAAACCATGTTGACTATCTCTAATCAAATTATTCCTTTCCAGATGATTATACATCCTATCTCTTCTAAACCTTTCCAAGACTTTTCCCACAACAGAAGTAAGGCTTACTGGTCTATAGTTACCGGGGTTGTCTCTACTCCCCTTCTTGAACAAGGGGACAACATTTGCTATCCTCCAGTCCTCTGACACTATTCCTGTAGACAATGATGACATAAAGATCAAAGCCAAAGGCTCACCAATCTCCTCCCTAGCTTCCCAGAGAATCCTAGGATAAATCCCATCCGGCCCAGGGGACTTATCTATTTTCACACTTTCCAGAATTGCTAACACCTCCTCCTTATGAACCTCAAGCCCTTCTAGTCTAGTCGCCTGTATCTCAGTATTCTCCTCGACAACATTGTCTTTATCCTGTGTGAATACTGACGAAAAATATTCATTTAGCACCTCTCCTATCTCCTCGGACTCCACGCACAACTTCCCACTACTGTCCTTGACTGTCCCTACTCTTACCCTAGTCATTCTTATTTTCCTGACATATCTATAGAAAGCTTTAGGGTTATCCTTGATCCTACCTGCCAAAGACTTCTCATGTCCCCTCCTGGCTCTTCTTAGCTCTCTCTTTAGGTCCTGCCTTCCTAACTTGTAACTCTCGAGCGCCCGAACTGAACCTTCACGTCTCATCTTTACATAAGCTTCCTTCTTCCTCTTGACAAGTGATTCAACTACTTTAGTAAACCACGGTTCCCTCGCTCGACCACTTCCTCCGTGCCTGACAGGTGCATACTTATCAAGGACACGCAGTAGCTGTTCCTTGAACAAGCTCCACATTTCCATTGTGTCCATCCCCTGCAGTTTCCCTCCCCATCCGATGCATCCTAAGTCTTGTCTCATTGCATCATAATTGCCTTTCCCCCAGCTATAAATCTTGCCCTGCGGTATATACCTATCCCTTTCCATCGCTAAAGTAAACATAATCGAATTGTGGTCACTATCACCAAAGTGCTCACCTACCTCCAAATCTAACACCTGTCCTGGTTCATTACCCAGTACCAAATCCAATATGGCCTTGCCTCTCGTTGGCCTATCTACATACTGCATCAGGAAACCCTCCTGCACACATTGGGCAAAAACGGACCCATCTAAAGTACTTGAACTATAGCGTTCCAGTCAATATTTGGAAAGTTAAAGTCCCCCATAACAACTACCCTGTTACTTTCGCTCCTATCCAGAATCATCTTTGCAATCCCTTCGTCTACACCTCTGGAACTTTTCGGAGGCCTATAGAAAACTCCTAACAGGGTGACCTCTCCTTTCCTGTTTCTAACCTCAGCCCATACTACCTCAGTGGACAAGTCCATATCAAACATCCTTTCTGGACTCGACTTCCGGGCGGCGAGCGAGGAGGTCGCAGGGAGAGGGGCTCCCGCAAGCGCCAGGAAGGAACCCCCCCGACAGGCCGGACGGCGGAGGAGGAGCGGGCGGCAACGGCGGAGGAGGAGCGGGCGGCAACGGCGGAGGAGCGGGCGACAACGGAGGAGCAGCGGGCGGCAGCGGCGGGCGGCAGCGGAGGAGAAGCGGAGGAGGAGCGGGCGGCAGCTGAGGAGGAGCGGGCGGCAGCTGAGGAGGAGCGGGCGGCGGCGGAAGGCGGAGGCGAGGAGCGACGGCGACAGGGAGGCCCAGCAGCGGCAGGTCCAACCCCTCTCTCCCCCCCCCCCCCCCACGCGGGCCGGGAACGGTGCGGCAGCGGCGGGCCCTCTTCCCCCCCCCCCCCCCCCCCCCAAACCAGCAGCGGGACACCACCTTCCCCCCCCCAATCAGCAGCGGGGACACCAACCCCCCCCCCCCCCCCAACCAGCAGCGGGGACACCAACCCCCCCCCCCCCCCCAACCCCCAACCCGCAGCGGGGACACCAACCCCCCCCCCCCCAACCAGCAGCGGGGACACCAACCCCCCCCCCCCAACCAGCAGCGGGGACACCAACCCCCCCCCCCCCCCCAACCAGCAGCCCCACTCGCCCCTCCCCCTCCCCCCAACTGCAGTGACCACCACGTGGCAAGGACAAAGGGGGACTCTCTCTCTCTCTCCTGGGCGAGTGGAGAGAGAAAACAAAAGAAAAAAGAGACTTATATTCTGTTCTTTTTTTAAAATAAAAACCCAAAAGAAAACTGGTAAAGAGAAAAGGGGTGAAATAAAGGGGTAAAGGAAAGAAGGGGGGAAATAAATTTTTCATTTAAAAAAAAAAAATATATACATATATTTTTATATATATATATATATATATAAATAAAATTAAAATAGGGTGCGGAAAAGGGGGAAAAGAAGAACAAGGAGAGAAGAAACGATGAAGGGGAAGGGGGAGAAAAAATGCCAGAAGGGACCCAAGAGAAAGGGGGCACCGGAGGTGGACGGGGCAAAGGGCAAACCAGCTTGGGCGAACGAGTCAACACGCGAAGCAGCGGGAAGAATGTATCGCCGCATCCAAAAGGGCTGGACGGGCGGGCAACCTCTCCCCTGGGGTTAGAGGGGGGCGTGAATTGGAAGGAAGCCATTGCCGAGGTGGTGAGGGAGCAGCTGCAGGCAATCAAGGCAGAGTTAAAAGCAGACACAGAGGCCGCAGCACAGGCAGCAATGACCAGGGCCATGTCAGGGGTGCAGCAGGCTCTGACCAGAATGGAGGAGAAAGTGGATGCCCAAGGGAAGATACTGGAAGCCCAAGGGAAGATACTGGAAGCCCAAGGGGCAACCATTAAAGAGCTGGAGAAGGCAGCGACTGACGTGAGCGACCGGGTCATGTCCCTGGAGAGGGAAATGGCGAAACTGAGTGCAACACAGGGGAGCCTGAAGGGCAGGGTAGACGACCAGGAGATCAACTCGAGAAGGCAAAACATTAAGATAGTGGGCCTGCCAGAGGGGATAGAGGGTAGAAATCCCACAACATTCGTGGCTGCGATGCTGGGCTCCTTAGTGGGGCGGGAAACTTTTCCCACCCCACCGGAAATGGACAGAGCTCATCGGTCACTGCGCCCGAAGCCCAAGGAAGGGGAAAAACCGAGAGCAGTTATAGCCAGACTGCACCGGTACCGGGATAGGGAGACAATCCTGCGCTGGGCCAAGGAGAATAGAGCCTGCAATTGGGACGGGCACGCCATCAGAATCTACGAGGATTTTGGAGCGGACATAGCTAAGAGACGGGCGGAGTTCAACAGAGCGAAAGCAGCTCTCTATAAGAACAAAGTACGTTTTGGTATGCTGTACCCAGCAAAACTCTGGGTCACATACCAACACAAGGAATATTTCTTTACAGCCCCTGCCGAGGCGAATAGATTCGTTGAGGAGCACGGGCTGGAAAAACGCCATGGGAAGTAGGGACGAGGGGCCCATGGCAAGGAGATACGTCATGCCGACGGGGGGGTGGGGAGGGGCGAGGCAAAGCCAGCCCCCTCCCCCCTGGCAGGAGCACCCAGGAAAAACAACCCAATGCCCAAGGGCCCGCTCCAGGTGGGAGGCCAGGCCCCGGCACGAGGGAACGGGAGTACTGGAGAGGGGAGAGGGGAAGGGGGACAGCAACCTCCGAGCGGGGAGCCACCGTGCTAGCAGGAAAGCTAGCGAAGGGGGCGCGCAACAGAGCAGGGCCGCAGCGCACCCCCAACAGGGGGGAAGGCGCCAGGCAGGGGAGGGGGGGATCACCCATCAAAGGTGGGAGAGCAAATGGGGACAGGAATGGGGGAGAGAGGGGCAATGGAGGGGTACACAGGGGTATCCCCGAAAGGGATAGAGCGGGGGGGGGGGGGGCCCTCGGGGGGCGAGAGACCAGGGAGGGGAAATGCAGGGACGAAGGGACAAAAGAGGCCAGAAAGGGAATAGGGCCACAAAGTGCCACAGACAAGGGCTCGAAACAGGGAACTGCTGCAAACACCCACCCAGTACGGTCTGTGGGTGAAGGGGCCCCCCGGAGTGCAGGGGGGCTACCCGCGTGGCGGACACACAGTGGACGGCCATGGCGGGTGTCCCCGGGACAAGGGGGAACCCCGGAGCGCAGGGACCCGACCGCATGGGGAGAGCAGTGATAGTGGACATCCTGGACGGCCCCCTAACAAAGGGAAACCCCAGAGGGCAGGGGCGCGTCCACCGGACAAATATGGTTAACCCCACAGGAGCAAGGGGGCAGAAGCCCCCCACCAGAATAGTCACCTGGAACGTAAGGGGACTTAATGGCCCAGTGAAGAGATCTAGAGTCCTCACCCACCTTAGAAACATGAGGGCCGACATAGTCTTCCTCCAAGAGACGCACTTGAGGGAGCAGGACCAACTGCGGGTAAGAAAGGGCTGGGTGGGACAAACCTATCATTCCTGTTATGGGGCAAGGGCCAGGGGGGGTGGCGATCCTGATTGGCAAGAGGACAATGTTTAGGGCGACAAAGACGGTTACGGACCCAGGGGGACGGTATGTCATGGTCAGCGGGGCCCTGGATGGGGCGCCGGTAGTCCTAGTTAACGTGTATGCGCCCAACTGGGACGACACGAGCTTCATCCAAAAGACCATGGCAGAAATCCCGGACATAGCGACGCACCGACTAATCATGGGGGGGGACTTCAACTGTGTACAGGACCCAACGACGGACAGATCAAACCCCAGAACGGGGAAAACCTCAAACATGGCAAGGGAACTCAGTCACTATATGGAGCAGATGGGAGCAGTAGACCCCTGGAGATTCGCCCACCCGGGGGAGAAAGAATTCTCTTTCTTCTCCCCAGTACACAACGTGTACACCAGAATTGACTTCTTTGTGGTGGGGAAAACGGTGCTTCCAGAGATAGACAAGGTGGAATACTCCGCAATTGTGATATCAGACCACGCCCCACACTACATGGATGTGCGGCTAGAGACGGGAAGGGCCCAGCGCCCCAAATGGAGGTTGGACGGTGCCTTACTAGCTGACAAGGCCTTCAGCGAAAGGATAGCGCGGGCCATAGCGGAGTACACTGAGATCAACCAAAACGGGGAGGTCTCACCCTCCACGTTCTGGGAAGCGCTTAAGGCCGTACTAAGAGGGGAAATCATAGCCTACAAAGCGCAAAGAGATAGGGAGGAAAGGGTGGCTAGGCAGAAGCTGGTCGACTCCATACTGGAGGTAGACCATAAATACTCCGAGGCCCCGACCGTAGAACTCCTGGCGGAGAGGAAAGAATTACAAAGGAACTTTGACCTGCTCTCCACCAGGAAAGCAGTACACCAACTCCGCCAGGCACGCGGGGCCCTATACGAACACGGAGACAAAGCCAGCCGCCTGTTGGCCCACCAGCTGAGAAAGCAGGCAGCCAGCAGAGAAATTGCGCAAATCAGAGATACCAGAGGCACGTTGGAAACAGAACCAGAGAGGATTAACAAAACCTTCAAGGCCTTCTACCAAGAGCTGTACACCTCAGAGCCCCCAACGGGGAAGGCTGGGATGAACCGGTTTCTTGACGGACTGGACATACCAGTTGTGGGAGAGGGCAGAAAACGGGATCTGGAAGCACCACTAGCACTGGGAGAGATCATGGACAGCATTAGCTCCATGCAGGCGGGGAAGGCGCCGGGACCGGACGGATTCCCGGCGGACTTCTACAAAAAATTTGCGACAGCGCTGGCCCCGCACCTGCGGGAGATGTTCACAGACTCGCTAGCTAGGGGCACATTGCCACCCACGTTAGCACAGGCCTCAATCTCGCTGATACCTAAGAAAGACAAAGACCCAACGGAATGTGGGTCATACAGACCCATATCTCTGCTGAATGCAGACGCCAAAATACTGGCCAAAATCCTAGCCAAGAGGCTAGAAGACTGTGTACCTGAGGTGGTCACAGAGGACCAGACGGGCTTTGTCAAAGGTAGACAGCTTACCGCGAACATCAGGCACCTGCTGAACGTGATAATGACCCCCTCCGGGGAGAGAACACAAGAGGTGATCGTCTCCCTGGACGCAGAAAAGGCCTTCGACAGAGTCGAGTGGAAATACCTCATAGAGGTACTGGAGCGGTTCGGGCTTGGAACAGGGTTCACCGCTTGGGTAAAGCTCCTGTACAACGCTCCCATGGCGAGTGTACAGACCAACAATACCAACTCCCAATACTTCCAGCTGCACAGGGGCACCAGACAAGGATGCCCACTGTCCCCGCTGCTGTTCGCACTAGCAATTGAACCGCTAGCAATCGCGCTCAGGGCAGCAAAAAATTGGAGGGGGATCCGAAGGGGAGGTAGAGAGCACAGAGTCTCACTCTATGCGGATGATCTGCTCCTCTATATCTCGGACCCACAAAGCAGCATGGACGGAATCATCGCGCTCCTGAAAGAGTTTGGAGCCTTCTCGGGCTACAAACTCAACATGAGCAAAAGTGAGATCTTCCCAGTACACCCGCAAGGGGGGGGGGGGGGCAGCACTAAAGGGGCTGCCGTTCAATCAAGCCCGACATAAATTCCGCTACCTGGGGATCCAAATAGCCCATGACTGGAAAGGGATCCACAAATGGAACCTCACCAGCCTGACGGAGGAAGTTAAAAAGGACCTGCAAAGATGGAACACACTCCCGCTCTCCCTCGCGGGGAGAGTTCAGACGATCAAAATGAACGTACTGCCCAGGTTCCTCTTCCTGTTTAGATCCATTCCGATCTACATCCCCAAGGCCTTTTTCAAAGCGCTGGACAAACTCATCATGGCGTTCGTATGGGGGGGTAAAAATGCTAGGATCCCAAAGAAGGTCTTACAAAAAACAAAAACCAGGGGAGGGCTAGCCCTCCCGAATCTACAATTCTACCACTGGGCAGCAACAGCCGAGCGAGTAAGGGGATGGATCCAGGAGCCAGAGGCTGAGTGGGTGCGTGCGGAGGAGGCCTCCTGCATGGGAACCTCCCTCCGGGCCCTCGCCACGGCAGCACTCCCATCCCCACCCAAAAAACACTCCAGCAGCCCAGTGGTGACAGCCACCCTCCAATCCTGGAACCAACTGCGGCAGCAACTTGGCCTGACCAAATGTCGAACAGGGCTCCCATCTGCAACAACCATAGGTTCACACCAGCACTGACTGACGCCACCTTCAAAAGGTGGAGGCAGGACGGGGGGACACTGACAGTCAGGGACCTATACACGGACGACAGGATCGCAACACTGGACGAACTGACAGAGAAGTTTCAGCTAGCTGGGGGGAACGAGCTACGGTACCTGCAGCTCAAAAACTTCCTACGAAAGGAGACAAGGACGTACCCACAACCGCCACGACAGACACTACTGGAAGACCTACTGGACGCAAGTATCCTAGAGAAAGGGAACTGTAGTGACATGTATGACCGACTGGTAGATAGGGACGACACCGTACTGGACGCAACAAGAAGGAAATGGGAGGACGACCTGGGGATGGAGATAGGGTGGGGACTCTGGAGCGAAGCACTGCATAGGGTCAACTCCACCTCCACGTGCGCAAGGCTCAGCCTGACGCAACTAAAAGTGGTACATAGAGCCCACTTAACAAGAACCCGTATGAGTAGGTTCTTCCCGGAGGTGGAAGACAGATGTGAACGGTGCCAAAGAGGCCCGGCCAACCACGCCCACATGTTCTGGTCTTGCCCCAGACTCGTGGAGTACTGGACAGCCTTCTTCGAGGTTATGTCCAAAGTGGTGGGAGTGAGGGTGGAGCCATGCCCGATAGTGGCGGTCTTCGGGGTTTCAGAACAGCCAGATCTATTCCTGGGGAGGAGGGCGGACGCCCTTGCCTTTGCCTCCCTGATCGCCCGCCGTAGAATCCTGTTTGGCTGGCGGTCAGCAGCACCGCCCAGAGCTGCGGACTGGCTGTCCGACCTCTCGGAATCTCTCCAAATGGAGAAAATCAAATTTGCCATCCGAGGGTCGGACGACGGCTTCCACAGAACGTGGGAGCCATTCATGCAACTGTTCCGGGACCTATTTGTGGCCAATGTACAAGAGGAAGAATAGTCGGGGGAAGGTAGCGGGAGGGGCTACAGGTTCGGTACGGGGGTTCGATGGCTAGCTAAGGCCCAAAACCAAACTAAATAAACATGTTGGGGGGGGGGGGGGGGGGGCGGGCGCAGTTACTACTACGAAGATGCTTACCTGTAAATATGTATGTTAATTTTTGCGTGTTTGTTTGTTGTTTTTTTTTTTTTGTTCTTTTTCTCTCCTAACAATTTGTAATTTGTTCAATATAAAATATGAAAACTGAATAAAAACATTTATAAAAAAAAAAAACATCCTTTCTGCCACCGTAATACTGTCCTTGACTAAAAATGCCACACCTCCCCCTCTTTTACCACCTTCCCTGAGCTTACTGAAATATCTAAACCCCGGAACCTGCAACAACCATTCCTGTCCCTGCTCTATCCATGTCTCCGAAATGGCCACAACATCGAAGTCCCAGGTACCAACCCATGCCGCAAGTTCACCCGCCTTATTCCGGATGCTCCTGGCATTGAAGTAGACACACTTTAAACCACACTTTCCTGCCTGCCGGTACACTCCTGCAACTTAGAAACCTTACTCATGACCTCACTACTCTCAAACTCCTGTATACTGGAGCTACAGTTCAGGTTCCCAACCCCCTGCTGAACTAGTTTAAACCCTCCCGAAGAGCATTCACAAATTTCCCCCCGAGGATATTGGTACCTCTCTGGTCCAGGTGTAGACCATCCCGTTTGGGAGACTATGGTTCTCCTGCCGAAGGTGAATTGCTACTGAGGTGAAATGCAGATCAGGAAGCAGTTCACTGATCTTCGCCATGCATATTTATGCATGGGGAGGATTATGAGGGATTCCTCAGGGAGTCCTGCTATTGGGTCGCCATTTGCATTCATATAGTGTCTTTCATGAATTCAATGCATCTCATTGATGAACTTTTGACATGTTGGGACCAATTCTCCCAAAAGTGTAATTTTGAGCGAGATTGACGGGGTGTTTCCCGCTGCTTTTTGGGTGAGGTCCAGACCTAGATTCACCCACACTTAGGACGCGATCTACCGACTGCGTTCTGCCGGAACCAGAAGGCTCCCCCGGGACTCCCGACGGCAGTTACACCTCATGTGATCTAACCCGATCTCGTGAGATGTCGTGATCTGTGCCCCATCCACAATGGGCAGGATTCAGTCTCGCTTGGATACTCGAGTTTAAGAACTTAGCCGTGCAGACGCCGGATCGATCGGCCACCCAGCATCTATCGGCCTCGCTGAGGAGAACTCAGCTGGGCGCTGTTCAGTACTGGTCCCCACAAATGGGGACCAGGCGGAGGGATACCTGTAGGGTGGGGGGGTCTCACAGGTGATTGGAGGCCCCCAGGTGCTCGGCTTCTGGGCAGGGTGGCACCCTGACACTGCTGGTGCCACCCAGGAACCTTGGCACTGCCAGCCTGGCACCCTGTGGTGCCCAGGTGGCATGACCAACCTGGCAGTGCCAAGCTGCCAGGCAGGCACTGTGCCCACGCCAGTTATTGGGCCTGGGAATGCCCCGCTGATACGTGCTGGGGTGCGGGGGGGGGGGGGCTCGAGGATGCCCCAACAGGTGAATTGGGGTGTTGGGGCAAACTGGGCGTTGGGTCGGGGGGCCGAGAGATTAGGGCACCATTTAAAATGAACTGCTCAGTGTAGGAAAACGGTCTGGCTTCGGGGGTCATTCACCACCGGGGCATGAAAACAAGACAGAATACCGTTAGATAGCGAGGTTGTTCCCAGTGAGACAAATGCTGGAACAATCCCACTAATTGTGCCCAGAACGGACTAGGTTTTATTTTGGTCAGATCGTGATTTGGAGATCAGAGGCTGAATGCCCTTGACTGTCCGGACATCGCGTGACAATCACCAGGCAGGAATGTTCCCTTCCAGTCGGGGAACACTTCAGCAGTCAAGGGCATTCAGCCTCTGATCTCCGGGTAAGCGTTCTCCAAGGCAGCCTTCAGACGCGCGACAATGCAAAATCGCCGAGCAGAAACGTATAGCCAAGTTCAGCACACATGAGTGCGGCCTCAACCGGGACCTGGGATTCATGTCGCATTACATTCATCCCCCACCACCTGGCCTGGGCTTGCAAAATCCTACCAACTGTCCTGGCTTGAGACAATTCACACCTCTTTAACCTGGGGCTACCCCTATCTCTGGATCTGTAAAGATTTAATTACCTGCAAATGCTCGCATTCTAAGCATTGTCTGGCATCTTTGAATTTGTCTACATATATGTTTCTGGAACCATACCACTTCATTCCCTTGAGGAGGAGCAGTGCTCCGAAAGCTAGTGTTTGAAACAAACATGTTGGACTTTAACCTGGTGTTGTAAGACTTCTTACTGTAGTACAGGGAAACATAGTGGCAGATTGCAAGTCCCACAAGTAGCATCGTATTAGTGACCAGATAATCCACTTTGGGTGTTGATTATTGGATCGACGTTGGCCAAGCCAATGAGGAGAAATGCCCCTGCTCTCTTTCAGAGTCCAAACATGGGAACGTTGACATTCACCCTGATGGGGTAGTCAGGGGCCTTGAATAAAAGTCTCATCGAAATGATGGGGCCTCCACCAGCACAGTTTTCAGGCTAGATTTTGTGCTCAAGTCTCTGAAGTGGGGCTGCAACCCCTCGTAAACCACCCGTGCAAAAGATGTAGGTGGAAAACCGAAATGGTTTTGCGGATCGAGTAGCCACTCAATCTTCCTGCCTCCCTGGGCTGATTACATTTTGGATGAGGAGGAGAAGCCTAAATGTCAAAAACGTAGGAATGACAGCATTTTAATGTTGCATCCTTGCTGTGATGGCTCCTTGATGCCTGATTCCTTCTTGACGTCAGGTATCAAATCCGCAAGCTGAACTGACCTTTCAGCTTAACTGCATCGACAGAGAATGAGGAGCTGGCCTGAAAGTATTGAAATTTATCGTTTCGATGTAAATGTTAATGGCTGTACCAGGGAATATTTGTAAACCGCTAAAATTTGACAGCCTGCCGTGACATTTGTCAACGAGATCTATTTGTCACAATTTTTTTCCCATGAGGCAAACATGTAAAGAGAGATGCCAGGGGAATTGTTTTTCCCACTGTTTATGAAGTGTAGTTTGCATAAGCTGTTGATAAACTTTCTTTTGCAAGGTGAAACTTTGATTTTAGCACAGAGCACCAGTGCCCCCCTCTGTTGAGTGCAGTTTAAATACATGATAAGCAATCCAACATTTCTTTTTGGACAGACAATGTTGGCTCCTTCATACAAGACAGATCATTCAGTCTCCTCATTGCCTTTCCCAATATCAAATCCAATTTATTTTTTCTCCCGAATTGCTTGCTTAAAATTAAACGTATTCAGCAGTGGTTCACGGAGATACTGCAAGAGTAAACAATGGAACCTATCTGCAGCAGATTACAAGCCTAATTATGAGCTACACAACCTTCATACATATTCAGGGCGCAATGATGTACTGTGTTGGCGCTGTTTTTAATTGTCTTCAATAAGGAGAAATGTTTGTGTGCATACAAGTATTTTTTTCTATTCATGGGCTTCGTTGGCTAGGCCAGCATTTATTTGCCACCCCTAACTACCCTTGAGAAGGTGGTGGTGAGATGCCTCCTCAACCTGCTGCAGACCATGTGGCATAGGTCCACTCACAATGCTGTTAGAATCATAGAATCACTACAGTGCAGAAGGAGGCCATTCGGCCCACCGAGGCTACACTTACCCTCAGAAAGAACGCCCCACCTGGGCCCACCCCCCACCCTGTTCCTGCAACCCCGTCTAACCTGCACATCTTTGGACACTAAGGGGAAATTTAACATGGTCAATCCATCTAACCTGCAAGTCTTTGGACAGTGGGAGGAAACAGGAACACTCGGAGAAACCCCACACAGACATGGGGAGAACATGCAAGCTCCGTACAGGCCAGAATCGAGCCTGGGTCCCCGGTGCTGTGAGGCAGCAGTGCTAACCACTGTGCCGCCGTGCCGGAGGAAGCTCCAGGATTTTGACCCAACAACAACGAAGAAACGCCTATATATTTCCAAGTTTTGGTGGTGTATATCTTGGAGGGGATACTTTAGTGTTGGTGTTCCCAAGTATCTGTTGCCCTTGTCTTCTGACATGGTAACAGACACGGATTTGGAAAGTCTAAGGAACCTTGGTGAGATCTTGCAATGCATCTTGTCGATGGTACACACTTTGCATATGTGTGGAGGTAGTGAATGTTGGTGGATGGGGTGCCAGTCAACTGGGCTGCTTTGTCCTGGATGGTGTCAAACTTCTGGAGTGTAGTTGGAGCTGCACTCATCCAGGCAAGTGAAGAGAATTTCACTCCTGACTTGTGCCTTGTAGATGGTGGACCGGCTTCGAGGAATTAGGAGTGTGAGTTACGTATCACAGGATTCTGAAACTCTGACCTGCTCTGGTCACCACGTATTTGTATGGCTGGTCTGGTCCAGTTTCTAGTCAATGTTAAACCCCAGGATGTTGATAGTGGAATTACTGGGTAGAAATGGGCTTCTGCAGACCATTGCGTAATGCCATTTATTATCAATCGGATTGAAGGAAGGGAGCATCCAAATAATCTTGTCAAAAACTTATTTCACTCAGAATTAGGAAGATGTAGTCACTACACATAGAAAAGTGATTCCTCAGATCATTGGAATGTGCATTGCAGTGGTTCTCAAACTTCTTTGATTTTCAAAGGGATTGAGAATGCTTTTAAGTAATCAGGGGCTGGATTCTCCGATTCTGGGCTATGACCTCACGCCACTGTGGGAACAGTGATGTTTTACGCCAGAGAAAATGGCGCAAAACCTCCACCGATTCCCAGTTTTGCTGGGGACTAGCAGGAAGGCAGCATAGAGCACATGGCTCTAGCCGCCGATACGCCCCGGAGAATTGCCGGGTCCCTGAACGCGCAAGCGCCTGGCGGCAGCCTGCAGCAGCCACGCCGTGCTACATGGCGCCGGCCGCTCGCGGACCCAGCCTGCAAAATAGTCTCCCCCTTCAGCCGGCTCACACGCCCCGGACCAACCCCCCCCCCCCCCCAACAGTGCCCCCAGCCTCGAATAATGTCCCACCCTGCCCATGGATCGGCCCTCCCCAACTGTGGCGGCATTGGACTGAGTCCGCAGCCGCCACGCTAAGTTCCCAACGGATTCTACTCCTGGGGAGGAAGGTGGACGCCCTTGCCTTTGCCTCCCTGATCGCCCGCCGGTGAATCCTGTTCGGCTGGCAGTCAGCAGCACCACCCAAAGCTGCAAACTGGCTGTCCGACCTCTCAGAATCTCTCCAAATGGCGAAAATCTAATTCACCATCCGAGGGTCGGGCAATGGCTTCCACAGAATGTGGGAGCCATTCACCCAATTGTTCCGGGACCTGTTTGTGGCCAGCAAACAAGCAGAATAATAGCCAAGAATCAGGGGAAAGTTGCCAAAGTGTGAGAGGGAGGGATAGACCCGGGTGGCGGGTGGGGGGGGGTTGGGGGGGGGGGGGTGAACAGCTAAACCTAAGAGAAACGAACCACAGGAGAAAGGGAGGGGGGAAGAGGGGCAGAACGGGGGAGGGGGGGGAAGAGCGAAGAGGGAGGAGACCGAACAATAGAGGGGAACCAGAGAGGGGGGAGGAATGATAGCCGGAAGGAGGGAACAGGAAACAACAACAAACCTGGCAAATACAGTAACAGAGAGCAAAATAAATATGGGTGAAATACGGGACAAACGGCCAAAGCGGAGGTGAACGCGCGACGACAACGGTAGCGAAAACCACCCGGGAGAAGCAAGTAACAACACTAACACCAGATCCGTTCTCGTATTGCCCTCTCTATATTGGACATAACTAATGTAATTGTTTCTCCGGCACCCAAATGTATATGTACCTCCCCAGTCCCCCCCCCCACAAACAGGTGCCTACTTATTTGTTAAAAATAATATTGCGAACTGTACAGAGTTGCTGTTTTTAAGCTAGTGCACAATATCATACCAGGTCTTTTTTTCACTTTTTTTTCTTTTCTCTTGTATATATATATTTTATTCTGTATACATAATTGTAAATATACTTTGTTCCAAAATCCAATAAAAAACATTTATTAAAAAAAAGTTCCTGCCAGATGAAACCAAACGTGTCCTACGCTGTCAGGAACTCGGCCGGTCGGGGTCGGAACATCAGGGTGCGGGCCTCAGGCAATGTCCTGACACCGTTGATATGTGGCATGGCGTATTCCTAGAGTATGCCGCTTTGGAGGGGGCGGAGCATCACGAAAGCGGTGCCGCCCCCAATTTGGTCAGGAACTCGGATTCGTCGGCCGGACACCGAACGCGATTTCGACATCGGCGACCGGTATTTACTTAAAGATATCAGCGGAATGGATGGCCCTGCTTCATATTACAGAGCATGTCTATCCTTCACTTGACAGCGGCATTCATAAATCATTGTCCACATCTTTGCGGGACTTGTACCTTGTCTTCCAGCCCTAGGAGAATTGGAGGCCTGGGTAAATACTTAAACAAGAAGCTCCTCTCTCTTGAACAAGACTGAACTCACCTGCTGCCTACCACTAGCTTTAACTGTGGATCCACCTGGTTAAATTGGCACTATTTCCAGCACACTGTATCCAAGTTTCCCTCCTAGGTGAGACTTAAAAACATAAGAACGTAAGAACTAGGAGCAGGAGTAGGTCATCTGGCCCTTCGAGTCTCCTCTGCCATTCAATGAGATCATAGCTGATCTTTCGTGGACTCAGCTCCACTTTCCGGCCTGAACACCATAACCTTTTGTTCTTCAAAAAACTGTCTACCTTTATCTTGAAAACATGCATTGAAGAAGGTTCAGTTGCTTCATTGGGCAGGGAATTCCATCGATTCGCAACCCTTTGGATGAAGAAGATCCTCCTGAGCTCAGTCCTAAATCTACTTCCCCTTATTTTGAGGATATGCCCCCTAGTTCTGCTTTTACCCACCAGTGGAAACAACCTGCCCGCATCTATCCTATTTATTCCCTTCATAATTTTATATGTTTCTATAAGATCCCCCCGCATCTTTCCAAATTCCAACGAGTATAGCCCCAGTCTACTCAACCTCTCCTCTTAATCCAACCCCCTCAGGTCTGGGATTAACCTAGCGAATCTCCTCTGCACACCCTCCAGCGCCAGTACGTCCTTTCTCAGGTAAGGAGACCAAAACTGAACACAACACTCCAGGTGTGGCCTCACCAACATCCTATACAGTTGTAGCATAACCTCCCTCGTCTTAAACTCCATCCCTCTAGCGATGAAGGAAAAAACTCCATTCACCTTCATAATCACCTGTTGCACCTGTAAACCGACTTTTTGTGACTCATGCACTAGGACACCCAGGTCCCTCTGCACAGCAGCATGTTTTAATATTTTATCATTTAAATAATAATCCTTTTTGTTGTTATTCTGACAAAAATGGATAATCTCACATTTGTCAACATTGTATTCCATCTGCCAGACCCTAGCCCATTCACTTAACTATCCAAATCCCTCTGCAGACTTCCAGTATGCTCTGCACTTTTTGCTTTACCACTCATCCTAGTGTCGTCTGCAAACTTGGACACAATGCACTTGGTCCCCACTCCAAATTATCTATCTAAATTGTGAACAATTCTGGGCCCAATACTGATCCCTGAGGGACACCACTCACTACTGATTGCCCACCAGAGAAACAGCCATTAATCCCCATTCTTTGCTTTCTATTAATTAACCAATCCTTTATCTATGCTACTACTTTACCCTTAATGCCATGCATCCTTATCTTATGCAGCAAACTTTTGTGCAGCATCTTGTCAAAAGCTTTCTGGAAATCCAAATTTACCACATCCATTGACCGCACTGGTAATGTCCTCAAAAAATTCCACTATGTTAGTTAGGCACAACCTGCCCTTTATGAAGCCATGTTGCGTCTGTACAATGGGACAATTTCCATCCAGATGCCTGCAATTTCTTCCTTGATGATAGATTCCAGCATCTTCCCTACTACTGAAGTTAAGCTAACTGGCCTATAATTATTCGCTTTCCGCCTACCTCCCTTTTTTAAACAGTGGTGTCACGTTTGCTATTTTCCAATCCGCCGGGACCACCCGAGTCTAGTGAATTTTGGTAAATTATCACTAGTGCAATTTCCCTAGCCATCTCTGTTTGTACCCTGGGATGCATTCCATCAGGGCCAGGAGTCTTGGCTGTCTTTAGCCCCATTAGCTTGCCCATCACTACCTTCTTAGTGATAACATAGAACATAGAACATAGAACATAGAACGATACAGCGCAGTACAGGCCCTTCGGCCCTCGATGTTGCACCGACATGGAAAAAAAAACTAAAGGCCATCTAACCTACACTATCCCCTTATCATCCATATGCTTATCCAATAAATTTTTAAATGCCCTCAATGTTGGCGAGTTCACTACTGTTGCAACTGTTGATAACAATCCTCTCAAGGTCCTCACCTGTCATAACCTCATTTCTATCAGCTAGGCCACTCTGCGCTGTGCACGGGATGGCTGCAGTCCACTCCAACTCAATGGCTCATACCCACCAAAAACCACTGCACACTCAAGTCCTCTTGAGCAAAGAACCCTGGGAAGTCTGCTCAGCCGAAAAGCGGACCCACTTGCTAAGCACTTTCATGTGGTTTTGCCGGAAAGCCTTAACAGGCCCCGAGGATAGGTGGGCCCTAGTTTGGTGTATTGATGGAGAAAATAAATCGTTAATAGTGAGTCAAACTTGTGACATGGTTGGAGGATGGTTTTTCAAGAGGATGCTGGAATTGTCAGGATATACCTAACCTTACCTAAAAAATTTCACTCTTTTAACAGGATATCCATATATTGAACATTTATCAAACATTTGGATATTTTTGGCCACTTGTCATTCAAGGTATGAAATTAATGTATACATCATCTATTTTGTACAATAGGAACACAATGTGGATGAGTTAATGTTCTTTATTGCAATTGGGAGAGTTTAAATGGATTGTTAAATTAATTTAAATGCAATAATTTAAGATGAATATGATGCCATGTGTCAAACCATCAGGAGAAATGTATACAGACCACTGCCACAATGGTTAGCTGGCTGCTGACACCAGTATAAACACTAACCATCAAAAATGATCCAAAAAGTTGCACAAAAATGGTTTCATGATGCAGTTGGCTTTTGGAACAAAACAAATCTGTTCATTAGAGCAATCTTGAGGTAAGGCCAAAGAGACCATAATTAAGCTGATAACATCATTCGCAAGCTCAACAGTCTCAATGAGCTCCAAGCACGATTAGGCAACAGCAAAAGAACAACTAGAGACAAAATGGCCACTGTCAATTGGACAACCTCCAATCAGAAAAGTCACTTCCAACCCTAGAGTTCCGAATTAGAGTTTCTGAATTCTTCCTCAGTGTACCCGAGTGCGACGACTAGGGGATTTTCACAGTAACTTCATTGCAATGTTAATGTAAGCCTACTTGTGATAATAATAAAGATTGTTATTATTAGAATGGTGTAAACTCTACATTATTAGTGTCTATGAAGAAGTCTCAGCTCAGCAGGAGGGCTCAATAGATATTGAAATCCATTGAGGAGCGGTGCCTGCTCCTCAGCTGGTGTACATGACCCCGTTTCTAGCCATACAACATACCCTTGAAGGTTCTTGCTGCCAAACGTCAGAATTGCTGCTTGAGGATTCTCGAGGCGCACTCCACTGAAATCACATTGTACCGCCCCCCAGTGCTGAGTATGGGTATTGCAGTGCTGTCAGGAGCTCTGACTAAAGTGTATCCCTCAGCATTCCAAACACCATCCCAATTGGTCCTTTCAATAATGCTATAATTCAAGTCATTAGTGGCATTCAGAAAGACAAACATAGGAAGGACTTCAGAACAGAGGAAACCAAGGGCAGCACGGTGGCACAGAGGTTAGAATTGCTGCCTCACGGCATTGAGGTCCCAGGTTCGATCCCAGCTCTGGGTCACTGTCCGTATGGAGTTTGCACCTTCTCCCATGTTTGCGAGGGTTTCTCCCCCACAGCCCAAAAGATGTGCAGGTTAGGTGGATTCGCCACGCTAAATTGCCCCTTAATTAAAAAAAAAGAACAGAGGAAACCACAGCAGAAAAAAATTGCAAATAGAAACAATACCTCCTCTTTCTAGGAAGCACTTCAGAACAAAGAAACAACCTCTATGAAAGATCTGCTGTTAGAAACAATTCAAAAGAGGAAACACTTCAGATGTAATGGACCATGAAGAGCTATAAAAACAAACAAATCTAAACCCTCCTTTGAAATAGCCTGGACTTGTCATTCAAATGGTTTGTAAAAGGTAATGGATGATGAAGATCTATAAAAAAACAAAGCAAATACATCCTTTGAAATAGTCTGGGCATGTCAATCAAGACGCTTGTAAATGGTACTGGACTGCGAAGAGCTATAAAAACAAACAAAACTGAGCTCTTCTTTGAAATAGCCTGGACATGTCAATCAAGAGGCTTGTGATAGGTAATGGTATGTGAGATTGTAAATAAACAATGCAGTTCAAAGTTTTTAGGCTTTTCAGCAAGCCCAGAGGCTTAAAAAAGTTAAACGTGAATGTAATTGAACATGAAAAAAGAACTTCAAATGTTTCCAACACGTCAAAGGGAATGCTTTTACCTTCATCGGACTGATCTTTGAACTTGGCATGCTGGGCGAAACATCAAACGTTTGTAGGCTATAGAAGGAAGACTTTTACCGTTATCTGTCAGGTCCTTAATATTCACATGCTGGGAGAGACATCAAAGGTTTGTTGGCTACAGAGGGAAGACTTTTACCTTCATCTGACAGATCATGGAAATTGAAATCCTGTGAGAGAGGTTGAAGGTTTTCAAGGGTATAGCAATAAAACGTGTCACACGGCCCACATCCTAGGAAATTCCCATCCTGCACAGCCCATGCCCACCTAACCCCCACCTCCCTTGAATTACCTCCCTTGGCACTCTGGAGGTAAGTGTAGAGAGGGTACTCACCCTCTTGTTCCCGCTCAATGCCCCTGGCACCAGGTTCCCACTTTTATTGAGACATATAGGATTCTCAGGGGGCTCAACAGAGTAAATGCTGTGAGGATGTTTCTTTTTGTGGGAGAGTCTAGAACCAGAGGGCACAATCTCAGAGTAAGGGATCGTCCATTTAAGACAGTGATGAGGAGGAATTTCTTCTCCCCGAGGGTAGTGAATCTGTGAAGTTCTTTATCACAGAGTTTTAGAGGCTGGATCATTCAGTATTTTCAAGGCTGAGATAGACAGATTTTTAATCAGTAAGGGAATAAAAAGTTATGGGAATAAAGCAGGCAAGAAAGCAGGAATAAAGCAGTGGGCGGCACAGTGCAACAGTAGCTAGCACTATTGCTTCACAGCGCCATGGTCTTGGGTTCGATTCCCGGCTTGGGTTACTGTCTGTGCGGAGTCTGCACGTTCCGCCCGTGACTGCGTGGGTTTCCTATGGGTGCTCCGGTTTCCTCCCACAGTCCAAAGATGTGCAGGATGAACCATGCAAAATTGCCCTTAGTGTCCAAAAAGGTTGGATGGGTTTAAGTGGAGTGCTCTTTCCAAGGGCCGGTGCAGACTCGATGGGCAGAATGGCCTCCTTCTGTATTGTAAATTCTATGATTCTATAAGTGGAGTTGAGGGTGATATGAAATCAGCCATGATCTCATTGGGCTGAAGGCCTTCTTCTGCTCCTATGTCTTATGGTCTTTAGAGATCAGTAGTGATTCGCGTGCAAGGGACTTCCCGTTTGGCGGTGGGGGAGATGCGCGGGAGTATCCCAGGAGGCCACAGCATTACACTTGAATCTCGTTAATGAGATTGAAATTGATGCTATTAAGTTCTGATCGGGTTCTCTCCATTTCTGGGAGCGGGCCAGGAAACTCGTGATGGGTTTGACACCCGGCAATGGGCTAGCGGAAATCCCGGCTCGGGCTCACGGCCCCGAGAGTCACCCTCAAGGAATGGCTACATATAATGAATGGAAAATACTTGGATAACGTGGACCAACAGAGATACTTAGATGTTGCAATACTTAATATGGAATAGAGTCAGTTAAAAAGAGGCTTTTAACATGGTTTTCATTGTGTGAGTGCAGAAATAATATTTGTGCAGTGATGTTGGGTCACAAATTAAAATGCTTCCTAAGGCCTGAATTTTTGCAGGGCCGTAGTCAAAATGGTGCCGGCGACCTTGGGTGGGATTCTCCGAGCCCGCGTCGGTTCGGAGAATCGCTGTTCGCAATGGAAAGTCGAGCGATGCCGGTCCGACGCCGTTTCGCTATTCTCCGAACAAGCGAAAACAGCGTGGTCATGAAAGGTCAAGAAAGAATCTCCTGAAGTGGTCCGATGAACGATTCTCCAGGCTTCCTGTGATACTGCGGCCGGGATGGACCAAAGTCCAAACGGCATGACCTGAGATTACACCTGTGCGGTTCTAATGTGGTTCTAAAAATCGTCAGCCAGTCGTGTCGGCTGACGATGCGGCAGCAGGAGGTAGGGACCGGCGTGGGGGGGGGGGGACCTCGGGCTGGCGGGACAGGCACAGCCATGGCTGGGGTATGAAGGGGTGAGGGTGGGAGGCCCTCCAGGTTCATGTCTGGGTGTGGGTAGGACAGCCCCGGCGCCCGGGAACGGCCCGTCATGGCAGGGCTGTGCCAAAGCCACGGACACCATGACAGCGGCCAGGCTGATGGGGGCACCGACCCCAGGCACTGGCTGAGTGTAGACCTCCCGGCCGTGCGGATGGGTGCCGGACCCCCCAGGGGCCACTCCTCCCCACCGGCGGCACCCACCGGTGGGTAGGTCCAGGGCCGCACCCACACAGCTCCCGGTGAGGGCAGTGCCCACAATGGTGGCACTGGCAGGAGGTACGGGTAAAAGGAATCGTGGCACCAAGGGTGCAGGCGGGGGTGGGGGGCATGCGTGGCTGGGGCACAAGCTGCCAACCAGGGCGGCCATGTAGCCCATGGCACCTGGTTGTGGAGGCGGTCATACGCCATGGTTAAACTTGTTGTCAACCCCCCACCCCCTGCAGATCACAATGATGTGCTGTCTGTTGACATAAGACCAGGGATCATCATTATAGGATTAGCACTGCCTGACTAATTCAAGAAGCTATCCTTATCACAATCAAGCATCTAGAAGTTTACAGCCTGATTGACAGTTCCAAGCAATCATAAAGCCTTTGAAGGGGAGCTATGAAAACTAATGTTTGCTTTCATGAGGTTTTAAGTACTTGAAGGAAATGGTTGTGTTACTTAGGGATTAAGTACTTGAAGCAAATTAAACCTATTGAATGGATTTTTATGAATGACAATGTTTTTTTAAAGACATCAGTAGACGCTGAGAACTTTACTTTATTTCATCTCACATGATTCATGAAATTTGCCATGGTGGCTGAGTCATGGGTTGACATGAGTTGGCACTAAATTAGCATAGGGACTATATAGTGCCATGGTGGTTAAAGGTCCAAAGCTGGGGAGAGGGGCAATAGTTGCCATTGAGGATATGAGGGGTCATGGGGTGTAGGTAAAGGGGCATAAGTTGGCATGGCAATATATAGGTGGGTATGAGCTGGCACAGGTTCACATGATTGGGACATGGGGAGTGTGTGTGTGTGAGGGGGAGGGGGGAGAGGGTGTGATGGTTGACTTTAGTTTTACTGTGTTATTTAACTGCTGGGGCAAAGTCCACGAGCACCGAGGTGAACCTTTAAACCAGCTCACCTCCACACCCTGTAGCCTGTCACTGCCTCCATCTTCTCTCCGGGAGCAGCAGACCACCAGGACCAAATCCCACAAACTCCCACACTCCCATCCCCTAGAATGAAAACCTGAAGATCAGAGGCACTTTCCCCCAAAATCGGATTGCGGAGTCAAGAATTTTCATAACTTTGCGCTGTTGAATCAGGAATGGAAATTCGGTCCTCAGAATGATTGGCCTAAGGATTTTTCCTACAGGTTAATGGGACATTCTGCGACAAGGAATGTTTGCAGCAGAGAACTTTGCCTCTTTGAAGAGAAAATTTGCGGCTGAAAAGAATACAGGACTGTGGAGGGATTGGATGAGAAGAGAGTGAGAGAGTTGGGTTAGCTTTGGTTTGTTCCGACAAGCAGCCATCATAGAAATGATGAACTAAATGGCCTCCTGCTGTGCTGTATTGTGATCTGTGGTTCTTTGAATGCTATGGGATGAAAGAATCATGAAAACTACCATGGTAACAGGCATTGGTGTGCATAACTCTGTTACTATGGTTGCAGTTGGGTATTGTAGCGTACTGGTCTAGTTCCTGGTCTAGAGACTTAAACTAATCATCAAGTAGGGTGAATTTTCAATTCCCACTGTAGCAGTATGCACATTTGAATTCAGTTTTTTAAAACCTGGAAATAAAGCAAAAGTGACAATGAGGTAATGTTGTAAAAATCCAATGGTTTCTCTACGGTCTTTCGGGGAGAAAGTCTTCTGTTTTGGCTGGTATGTGACTTCTGAGGTGGTCTAATAAGGCAGTCAGGGCAACTAAGGATGGTCATTAAATGCCATCCTTGCCAATGATGCCCACATCCTGAGAATGACTTTGGAAAAAGAGTCACTGCACAGAGTCCATTCAGGAACAGTATAACACTGGAACTGTGTCCAATATAGTCTTGTGAATATAGTCAGCTATGCCATTGCCACATAGTTAATGTGATGTGTCCTTTCTTGGCGCTGCATGCTTTGGAAGGTACGTTCAATGAAGCCACTAGCCCTGACAAATAATGCATCCACTTGGTGTTGGTTCAGAGAAACCAAAGAGATCTTTGATAGTTTGGAGCGATGTTGTCTCAATGAAGGTTCAATTCAGTTGTAAATCCTTTTGCCAACAACTCATCCAGGCCACTCAACCCTTACCTGAAACCAGTGTGCAATCTGAGGTGTAGAAACAGGCACAATCTTCAATGTCACCTGCCAGGATTCCTAGTTTGTGTGCACGGATGTGTTCAGACAACAACAGATAAGATACCTGGGCCAATATGAGTAAAGGCATAAGAATGGGTCTAAGATGCAAATCCATCTTCTGCACCTTCTCTTCCTCCTCCAGATTCTGCCTAAAACAAGATACCCTGAGAGGGAGATCGCTACACAACTCACCTCGCTACCAGTCTCAGATCAACAACACATTCAGATAAGAGATGCACACAGCCTTTAGGAACACCCCAAGACATTTTATTCAATAACTATGTTCAACACAAGTATGGAAAGATGGAATGACAGCAAAAACAGCAATATTCCTTCAGCAGAAACAGAGGTTCCAGACCCCCTCTTCCAGCAAAGTCTAATATGGCCGTGTAGCATTTGGATGCAGTTTAATACAGGAATCAGATTATAGAATTCAATGCCCCAATTCACATTTCACATCCAATTCACATCCATTATTCCAAGCCCATACTGTTTAGCGGAGGCTCAAGGATTAAATGGGAGCCACACAGATTTCTTGCACCTCCCGAAAGCTACCAAGTAAATGCTGTCGGGTTTTCCAGCAGTCTCCCAGTATTTTGTGCGGGGTGGGAGGGGGTAGTCAGGCAGTCTTTGCCTGTTTGAGGGATCCAGCATTCAGAAGGTGAGGGTGCTGAGAGAAATTATAACCCCCCCCCCCCCCCCTCCGTCCCACCCTCAGCCTCTCCTCCTGCAACACTCATCCCCACCCTAAAATCCCCACCCCGCCTTCACACACTCTTGGCCGGGAATCCCTCAGTCACCCTAGGCCTCTTGTGGGTGCATTGCTGCCAGCTGTCACCACCAGCACCGGAGCTAGCAGCATGAGAAGCTGCCAGTCTCTGATTGGCCAGCAGCTCTCAGCGGGCAGGACCTCCACTGCTGGGAACCTCAATCGTGGGGAAGGTGCGATGGTGGCTAATTAAGTGCCTGAAAGCCACATGATTCTGTTGGCCCTCCCACATGGAACTGACGGAGGTTCCCAGCCAGTTCTCCAACTAATGGGTGAAACCCCCATCGGCCTGTCAAAAACACAACGACTTGTTAATTCACTGAGTAAAACCTTTAGTTGTCTCAACGAAGCATGAGGGGTCTCGCGTACTATTGGTAAAATTTCATTGAAGTACAGAAACAGGGTGCTAATTGATCTTTTAAAAATTGCATTTGGCAATTGGCTGCTACAGAACAGGTAACCATTGTGAGGGGGAACCTACCTCTGGGAGAAGCAGTTGGAGACAGGAACAATTCGGGGAGCTGACCCAATGTGCTGCAGTTTAAATTTCCACACCCCTCCCACAACCTCCAAAGTTGCATCCTCAGGGCTCAGAAAATTGACATAATTAATAATATCTATTATCTATTGACATGATAGTAGTTTGTGTTTAGGAGTCTGTCTCTTTAGTTCTCAAGTGCTTCCTAGAAAGTGCATTAAAAAAACTGCGGTTGGGAAACTACCTGCTCCCCTGAGTTAATGGATCCCTGCAGAGCTATAAAAATAAACAATCTGATTCTCCCCTTTGAAATTGCCTCAATTTGACAAACAAAAAGCTTTCAGCAGGCAATGGGTCTGAAATTGAATGTAAACAATCCAGTTCAAAGCTTTCAGCCTTCTAGCTATACAGACAGACTTCTAACTTGAAAGGCCAATGAAATTGACTGCGTTAAAACCACCACAAAGGTTTTCACCACTTTAAAGAGATTACTTTTAACTTCATCTCGCAGACCTTTAAATTTGGCATGCTGACAGAATTTTTAAACTATGTAGGGGGACAGATGAGAACACTTTCACTTTATTGTGAGGGATCTGTATTTCTGAGATATTAAGTGACTGTTTAAATGGCCTAGGGGTACAGTTGAGAACATTCACTTTATTAGGAAAAATCTTTACATACTGCCTGAATGTTTAACGGGTTAAAGACTGCAGATGGGGAGAGCAGCCAAATGAGCCCTATACACCTGACCTGAGACCCTCAAGCCCAGCACAAGCCCCCCAACCCCACCCATGAAGGACCCCCCCTCGGCACCCTGACTGCAATTGTTGGAAGGGAACTTACTACCTTGCCACCCCTCTGCTTGCAAGATTCCAGATTGGCACAACCAAGGGGCTGGGCCTGAAGGGAGGAATTGAGGGGGGCCACTGGAGGGTGGTACTGGTTGGAGGGGGGGTGAAGGGGAGTGGGAGTTGAGGGGGTACTGAGGGGGAAATGGAGGGGTGAGAAGGAAGAATGAGCAGGGTGCGGAGTACCCTCGCAGGAGGGTGCCAGTGTTCAGGTAGGTGGTTTGAAGTGTGTCTACTTCAATGCCAGGAGTATACAAAATAAGGTAGGGGAACTGGCAGCATGGGTTGGTACCTGGGACTTCGATGTTGTGGCCATTTCAGAGACATGGATAGAGCAGGGACAGGAATGGTTGTTGCAGGTTCCGGGGTTTAGGTGTTTTAGTAAGCTCAGAGAAGGGGGCAAAAGAGGGGGAGGTGTGGTGCTGCTAGTCAAGGACAGTATTACGGTGGCGGAAAGGATGCTAGATGGGGACTCTTCTTCTGAGGTAGTATGGGCTGAGGTTAGAAACAGGAAAGGAGAGGTCACCCTGTTGGGAGTTTTCTATAGGCCACCTAATAGTTCTAGGGATGTAGAGGAAAGGATGGCGAAGATGATTCTGGAAAAGAGCAAAAGTAACAAGGTAGTTGTTATGGGAGACTTTAACTTTCCAAATATTGACTGGAAAAGATATAGTTCGAGTACATTAGATGGGTCATTCTTTGTACAAGGGTTTCCTGACACAATATGTTGACAGGCCAACAAGAGGCGAGGCCACATTGGATTTGGTTTTGGGTAATGAACCAGGCCAGGTGTTAGATCTGGAGGTAGGTGAGCACTTTGGAAACAGTGACCACAATTCGGTGACCTTTACGTTAGTGATGGAAAGGGATAAGTATACCCCGCAGGGCAAGAGTCATAGCTGGGGGAAGGGCAATTATGATGCCATTAGACTTGACTTAGGATGTGTTGGTTGGAGAAGTAGGCTGCAAGGGTTGGGCACACTGGATATGTGGAGCTTGTTCAAGGAACAGCTATTGCATGTTCTTGATAAGTACGTACCAGTCAGGCAGGGAGGAAGGGGTCGAGCGAGGGAACCGTGGTTTACCAAAGAAGTGGAATCTCTTATTAAGAGGAAGAAGGAGGCCGATGTGAAGATGAGGCGTGAAGTTTCAGTTGGGGCGCTTGATATTTACAAGGAAGCGAGGAAGGATCTAAAGGGAGAGCTGAGACGAGCAAGGAGGGGACATGAGAAGTCTTTGGCAGGTAGGATCAAGGAAAACCCAAAAGCTTTCTATAGGTATGTCAGGAATAAAAGAATGACTAGGGTAAGAGTAGGGCCAGTCAAGGACAGTGGTGGGAAGTTGTGTGTGGAGGCTGAGGAGATAAGCGAGATACTAAATGAATACTTTTCGTCAGTATTCACTCAAGAAAAAGATAATATTGTGGAGGAGAATGCTGAGACCCAGGCTATTAGAATAGATGGCATTGAGGTGCGTAGGGAAGAAGTGTTGGCAATTCTGGACAAGGTGAAAATAGATAAGTCCCCGGGGCCGGATGGGATTTATCCTAGGATTCTCTGGGAAGCCAGGGAAGAGATTGCTGAGCCTTTGGCTTTGATTTTTAGGTCATCATTGGCTACAGGAATAGTGCCAAAGGACTGGAGGATAGCAAATGTGGTCCCTTTGTTCAAGAAGGGGAGTAGAGATAACCCCGGTAACTATAGGCCGGTGAGCCTAACGTCTGTGGTGGGTAAAGTCTTGGAGAGGATTATAAAAGATACGATTTATAATCATCTAGATAGGAATAATATGATTAGGGATAGTCAGCATGGTTTTGTGAAGGGTAGGTCATGCCTCACAAACCTTATCGAGTTCTTTGAGAAGGTGACTGAACAGGTAGACGAGGGTAGAGCTGTTGATGTGGTGTATATGGATTTCAGTAAAGCGTTTGATAAGGTTCCCCACGGTCGTCTATTGCAGAAAATACGGAGGCTGGGGATTGAGGGTGATTTAGAGATGTGGATCAGAAATTGGCTAGTTGAAAGAAGACAGCGAGTGGTAGTTGATGGGAAATGTTCAGAATGGAGTTCAGTTACGAGTGGCGTACCACAAGGATCTGTTCTGGGGCCGTTGCTGTTTGTCATTTTTATAAATGACCTAGAGGAGGGCGCAGAAGGATGGGTGAGTAAATTTGCAGACGACACTAAAGTCGGTGGAGTTGTAGACAGTGCGGAAGGATGTTGCAGGTTACAGAGGGACATAGATAAGCTGCAGAGCTGGGCTGAGAGGTGGCAAATGGAGTTTAATGTGGAGAAGTGTGAGGTGATTCACTTTGGAAAGAATAACAGAAATGCGGAATATTTGGCTAATGGTAAAATTCTTGGTAGTGTGGATGAGCAGAGGGATCTCGGTGTCCATGTACATAGATCCCTGAAAGTTGCCACCCAGGTTGATAGGGTTGTGAAGAAGGCCTATGGTGTGTTGGCCTTTATTGGTAGAGGGATTGAGTTCCGGAGCCATGAGGTCATGTTGCAGTTGTACAAAACTCTAGTACGGCCGCATTTGGAGTATTGCGTACAGTTCTGGTCGCCTCATTATAGGAAGGACGTGGAAGCTTTGGAACGGGTGCAGAGGAGATTTACCAGGATGTTGCCTGGTATGGAGGGAAAATCTTATGAGGAAAGGCTGATGGACTTGAGGTTGTTTTCGTTAGAGAGAAGAAGGTTAAGAGGTGACTTAATAGAGGCATACAAAATGATCAGAGGGTTAGATAGGGTGGACAGCGAGAGCCTTCTCCCGCGGATGGAGGTGGCTAGCACGAGGGGACATAGCCTTAAATTGAGGGGTAATAGATATAGGACAGAGGTCAGAGGTGGGTTTTTTACGCAAAGAGTGGTGAGGCCGTGGAATGCCCTACCTGCAACAGTAGTGAACACGCCAACATTGAGGGCGTTTAAAAATTTATTGGATAAGCATATGGATGATAAGGGCATAGTGTAGGTTAGATGGCCTTTAGATTTTTTCCATGTCGGTGCAACATCGAGGGCCGAAGGGCCTGTACTGCGCTGTATCGTTCTATCTCTATCTCTACTGAGAGGGGCTGAATGGGCAGGGACTGGGGCGATGAGGGGGAATGAGGCAGGACTGAATGGCAGGCCTGGGAGGGTGATGATGGATGCTCCTGGCAGGGTCACTGGCCAGTGACTAGTGTGGGGGGGGGGGGGGGGGGGGGGGGATGCCCTGCCAGCGATCCATAGGTGGGCTGCAGCAGCTATTTAAGATCACCTCTGATCTCAGAGGTGTGGGACCTGTCAGAGTGATTAGGCCCCGAACCTCTCAGTTGCTGTGCGGATCCCGGTATGCCATGGAATATCACAGAAAAGCCGATTCTGCAACAAACAAAATTCCAAGTGCCATAGCATGGCACTTCGGGGTCGCTCCTTAGTCATGGTTTGGGAGGTTTGTGCCCATTACATTTAGTTTTGGTTCCACTCTCAGTCTCATTCTTTCTCACGTTCTTTTATCCTCCGCTCTCCGTCTTGCTCTTTCTCACACTCTTTTACCCTTCCGACTCCACCAAGACTCCTCAGTGTTTTCATTTTCCCTGCATTTTTCCAGGGGACATCCATTTTCCAGGGCTCAGCAGCTGATGAAAGCTTTTCTGAAGTCCTGTGGAACAATTTTGATGGTGGTCAGTTTGAGAAGTCCAGTTGTTCTCAGGGAGCGGGAGATCCGGTTAACGGTTGTTTCTAAGTATCTTCAGTGTCTTCTGCAGATTTGGGAGTGGCGGTATGTGATGTTGTCCGAATTAAGTAATGGCATGATGGGAAAACTGGTCAACTATTTGGTACAAAGTAAGAAAAGCTAACCGAGCCATTCCAATATACCAGATCCCTTTTTAAGAAAAGCTGACCTAGTCATTCCAATATGCCAGGCCCCTGTAAGACTGATAATTAGATTTCATAGAATTTACAGTGCAGAAGGAGGCCATTCGGCCCATCGAGTCTGCACCGGCTCTTGGAAAGAGCACCCTACCCAAGGTCAACACCTCCACCCTATCTCCATAACCCAGTAACCCCACCCAACACTAAGGGCAATTTTGGACACTAAGGGCAATTTATCATGGCCAATCCATCTAACCTTTGGGGCAGCAGGGTAGCATGGTGGTTAGCATAAATGCGTCACAGCTCCAGGGTCCCAGGTTCGATTCCCGGCTGGGTCACTGTCTGTGTGGAGTCTGCACGTCCTCCCCCTGTGTGCGTGGGTTTCCTCCGGGTGCTCCAGTTTCCTCCCACAGTCCAAAGATGTGCGGGTTAGGTGGATTGGCCAGGCTAAATTGCCCGTAGTGTCCTAATAAAAGTAAGGTTAAGGGGGGGATTGCTGGGTTACGGGTATAGGGTGGATGAGTAGGGTGATCATTGTTCGGCACAACATTGAGGGCCGAAGGGCCTGTTCTGTGCTGTACTGTTCTATGTTCTATGTCTAACCTGCACATCTTTGTGACTGTGGGAGGAAACCGGAGCACCAGGAGGAAACCCATGCACACACGGTGAGGACGTGCAGACTCCGCACAGACAGTGACCCAAGCCGGAATCGAACCTGGGACCCTGGAGCTGTGAAGCGATTGTGCTATCCACAATGCTACCGTGCTGCCCATAAGGCTGACTCCGCATAACTTAAAGCATGAATAAGATCAGAGAAGGTCAAGCTATTCCAAAATGCCTGACCTCTGTAAATTCTGATAAGGTTAACTCATCATGAGCCAGGGCTGTATAAGTAAGACAAGTTAAGGTCAGGGAAGGAGTAACCGACCTTTTACTGTTCTATCAAAGGACAAGATAATGGTATGAGTGATGAGACAAAGAGTCCTAGGAGGTCAGCAGGTTGTGCCATGTTTTAGGACATTGCTTATGTTTCCACCTCTGATCAAGTTCCTGACGAAGCTGTAGTAACGCAATCTTGATAATGATAATGTATAAATATTGAACTGATTTTCTGTGTAAGCGCGGACTTGAGGAGGAATAAGCAGTGGGTACCAACTGCTCTCTGAACTCAAGTTGCAGCTAATACTGCATGCGGCCTTTTCGTAAATAAAGACTACTCATTTTGTCGAAACTAACTTTGTTGAGTCTTTCTACCACAGTCCAGATGGAGGAAAAATATTGACTTCTACAGGGAGATGGGCAGCACTTGTCGGGAGCACATCGACTGTTGGCTCTTGCTGCCGTGGGGCACGAAGCAAAGGTCAGGTGAGTAACCCTTCTTCCAACTGGTGGAATGGAATGCTCCATTAGCTTTGCATTTACATGGGGTGGCACAGTTTTGCAGTGGTTAGCACTGTTCCCTTTGGCACTGAAGATCTGGGTTCAATCCCAGCCACAGTCACTGTCTGTGTGGAGTTTGGCCGTTCTCCCCGTGTCTGCGTGGGTTTCACCACCACAACCCAAAGATGTGCAGGGTAAGTGGATTGGCCACGCTAAATTGTCCCTTAATTGGAAAAAAAATGATTGGATATTCTAAATTTAAAAAAAAGAAGCTTTCCATTTACACAAGTCTTAGACCTTGCATGGAGACTCAGTCTGAAGTCTGACAGTTGTTTCTCATTGTGTTGTTGTTGAGGTAGCCTAATGGGTGATGTTGGCTGTTTAAAGTTGCCAATGTAGATGGTTGGGCGTGCTGCAAGCTGTATTGTGAAGTTGGGCCGCAGGTCATTTGTTGGCTTGTAAACATTTGTAATGGGTCAGCGTACCTCTTTCGATGGAAATAGAGTAGGGGGTCATCTGACTTTAGGTCTTAGGGCCTGCACGGTGGCACAATGGTTAGCACTGCTGCCTCACAGTCCAGGGACCCGATTTCAATTCCGGCCTTGGGTGACTGTGTGGAGTTCGCACATTCTCCCAATGTCTGCGTGGGTTTCCTCCGAGTGCTCCAGCTTCCTTCCAGTCCGCAGGTTAAGTGGATTGGCCATAATAAATTGTTCCTTACTATGCAACGGTTAGATGGGGTTATGGGATTGCAGGGCAGTGGGCCGAGGTGGAGTGCTCTTTCAGAGGGTCGGTGCAGAGTAGATTGGCAGAATGGCCTCCTGCAGCACTGTCGGGAGTCTATTCGATGATTCTTCTGCGTCGTTAATGAGGTTTTCCTCGACGTGAGTGGTTAGGCTGTATGCCTTGTATGCCTTGTTACCCCTGCTTGCAATGAGTTGGTAATTGGGAATATGGTCCTGACGGTTGCAAAGGTCGTGAATTGCATTTAGTTTTTAAAACATTTTTCTAATAAGGGGCAATTTAGCACGGTCAATCCAACTATCCTGCATTTATTTGGGTTGCGGGGGTGAGACCCACGCAGACACGGGAAGAATGTGCAAACTCCACACGGACAGTGACCCGGCCAGCATCAAACCTGGGTCCTCGGCACTGTGAGGCAAAAGTGCTAACCACTGCGCCACCATGCTGCCCAAGTGAAGTGCATTTCTTGCAGGGTGATTATGTCCACAATCATATCAGAGAGCTCACTGGTCTCTTCTTGTCACTGGTCCTGTTCCTTAGCATTATTGCCCCTGAGAGAATTCATTTTCCAGTGGGATTTCTACTGTTTGGACTGGGAGCGCCATAGCTGGGCTTTCATTACCTTCTTGACAACATTAATTCACAAGAATTCAGGTTGGAAAACATACTTTGACAGGAGGAGGACCACGTGGGAGTTGGTTTCTTCCTATCCCTATTGTCATGGGAGTGTCCATTTAAGAAATGTTTTGTCTTATCACATGGCTTCAGTGATGTCATTGTGTGGGTGGAGCTGGGCTATGGCTCTGAGTTTTACTTTTGTTTTGGTTTGGGCTTGTTTTCTGGCTCTGAGTTTTTTTTGTTTTCATTTTCACATTTGGCTGCTGGACTCAGAATGTGAAGTCTTGTTGTCTCTCTCTCTGCATTCTAAAAGCTGCTTCCAAATTACTTGATAACTTGAAAATAAATAATTGATTTCTGGAAGAAATTCAAAACTGCTGTTTTGGAACGGACACAAGAGCATCGAAACCACAGTAGCACAGTGGGCTAAACAGCTGGCTTGTAATGCAGAACAAGACCAGCAGCGTGGGTTCAATTCCCGTACCAGCCTCCCCAAACAGGCACTGGAATGTAGCTACTCGTGGCTTTTCACAGTAACTTCATTGAAGCCTACTTGTGACAATAAGTGATGATTATTATTATTACTATTACCAGGTCTTGAGTGCCGTGTGTTGTGCCACACCCTTAAAAAGGGTTTTCTAGTTTATGGGATCTTGTTATTAAATTGGAACAACTGAAGGGGAAAATTTATTAAGGGTTAT